>NW_018406742.1:104661-107585 GCF_002113885.1 Mizuhopecten yessoensis | reverse complement strand
TTTTAAAATAGCGCTTACGCAGTGCTCTAATAATATATCCAGAAATATAAAACAAAATGGATTGATCAGAATCTGAAAATTCAGATTGCTGATTTACAGATATATCTTTATAATACCCAACTTGTAAAGTTAATAATTGTTCCACAAGTCCTAAAAGTAACTGCTGAACAAAGTTGTTTATATCACAACCACTGCTATCACACGCTTGGCTGGTAAATAAATCCTGTAACTGTTTTTCGGTATTAACACAAACTCGAACACGGTGTAACTTGTTAAAAAATGACTCGCGGTCTTCAGCTAAACACAAATTAATATTAACTGTGAACAAGGAAGCAAATAAGTCTTGGAAATAAGATTTTATATTAGAGTTACTCTTCACAAAATTTGCAATTTCAACAACTGAAGGTGCAAATAAATTATTCAAACTATCACTCTCTATGACTTTTACACTTTCCTCGAAAGCAGTGGAAAAACTTGCTGAGAAGATATCTTTGTCAAGAAAATGTTTCCCTGTTGACTTCTTTAAAGATGGTGGAGTATCAGATGCTGATGCTGAAGCAGAATTCTTATCTTGTAGTCGATGATCACTTGCTGAAATAGAAGTATGCACACAAGTGTTGGTATGACTAATGTATTTTTTCCTCTACTATGTAATTCCCTCACTTTCTGGTAACAAGAAATCTTCATTTACATCTTCATTTTTTTCTATGAAAATTTATCAAATTAATGATGATCAAGACTACATTCAAAGATGGCAAAATATACTACATACAGGTACTGTATTTGTTAATTGATTATCATTAAACTCTATGATTTTTTCTTTAATTTGTAAGAGGAAGATACATTTCCTTGAAAAATCAGAACATGTAATGTTTCATTTACTCATTACAAAACCTTTTAACACTGAACCTTGAAAACCAAAAAATTGCCAATTATTAAATATTTACTTTTAAGGAGATAAGAAATATGATTTCAGTGACCTTCTATTTCAATATTTTGATCTTGACACTTTCTTATTTATTTAGTTGTTTAATTCTGAACAACATTGCATCAAATACTTATCACCTATTATATATTTAACAAGAGATGTGAAATATGTGTGTCCCTTATTTTATTTAGACATTTTGACTTTGGTACAGATTTATTTTAAACTAAAAACAATAATAATTGCTTCATACCAATACTTATTAATGAATATTTTACTGTCTTTGAGATGAAATCAGTGATTGTTTTTTATCGAATATATCCTCTATTTATATAAATTGTTAGAACTGCAATTTAAATTATTAAATGGTTTAAATATATTTATACATGTCGAACTAAGTGCTTACTCGAACCTATATATTATATAAATACATGCAATATATGTATACATCTAAGCATAAAATGAGAGGCAACACTAATTTTGATAGCATTAGTTATAGTGTTTATCAGTTATATATTTAATTTGCATTCAGATCGTGCATAATTAACCAAAATTTCACTTTTTACAGACTAATCAGTATTAATAGGAATATAAAGACCTATATGAAATAGTCTTGCATTGTCTGAACTCAGAAGCCGGTTCCGCCTTATCGCGCAACCGCAACTTAAGTCTCGCGACGTGTCTCGATAACAATAGGCTCAAGCGTGCGTTTACGAGATCTGCGCGAGTTGCCAATCTCTGGCTTTATACGTCTCTGGTATATTAGACTTTTCCAACAGTGTCAATGACCCCAAACTCGTCTAGTTTAACTGTGTGTCATTGACTCCGCTACGTCCTCACTGCCTCTGTCGATGGTCCATTGCTTTTAGCGTGTATTAATGCAAGTCAGCTTCTCTTATAAGTAAACATATGAATGTGATAGCACACAAAGATACAATGATTTCATTTAGAAAAATCACCCGCTAGCAACAATAAAGTCTGCCTTCCTTCTATCAGCTCTGACAGCAGTAGTGTCAGCTTTTTAATTCACCTACTAAGAAACCTTTTAGCTATCAGACTCATTTATCACATACCATAAACACTAGAAACCAAAGATGGACTGTAATTGTATAAACTATCGTTATTTACCTGTCATAAACTGTCTTTACACAAAGGCAATGGCAATGGGCCAGACAGGGAAGATAAAGAAACCTTCCTAGAGAACAAAGATTCTGTAACTTATTTAACTCTAATGATATCGAAGACGAATTTCATTTTATATTAAAGTGTAACTTTTATAACGACTTAAGGCGCGAATTTATTAAGCCTTTTTATTACAAACGACCAAGTGTTTTCAAATTGATTCAGTTATTTACTACTCAAAACATTAAGGAATTGAATAAATTGGGAAAATTCCTGTTTTTAAGTTTAAAACGTCGTAATAGCACTGTATAATATTTTAGCTCATTTTTCCTGTAAATGTTCATTTCAGTATACCATATTTGATAAGATATTTGTATTATGTGTATATTGTGTAAAAAAAGACGATTGTGCCCGTTCATTACCTTTCCTATGTGATATAAATTATATGGTAAATTAATCATAAATAACAATGTCGAAACATCGACGAGTATTTTCTATATCGTAATATCACTGTCACTAACGTCAGGTGTAACATCGTATTTATTACACTAGGGCAGTGTATTTTATTGTTTTTTACTGTTCTACTAGAGAGTATTTATTCGTGTCATATGTGCGATACAATGTATGTAACTATATTAATCCAGTTATCATTACCTGTAACGTACGTCATTGATAGTTACACTATTGTTATGCTTGCACCGTATCGGAACCTTACGATGTTGGTGTATTGCAGTGTAAAATGCAGTCTCTTATTATAGGTCATTTTGAAGTACTGCACGATTAATGACTATTATTGTATACATGTATCATTGTAAATTTGTAATATACTGTACTATTTGTATGTCTACTCTTTTTTTTTTTTTTTTTTTTTTTTTTT
>NW_018406742.1:53722-104546 GCF_002113885.1 Mizuhopecten yessoensis | reverse complement strand
ATTCTCTTTCACAATACAATGTATAGAGAAACATATTTACAATATAATATATAGTAATTGTAGTGTTCGTAGTCGGTAGTACACAGTACTGTTTTATAATATATACACATTTATATCGAGGAGGTCAAATACTGTTATTAATTATTCTAATAAAAGTACAAAGTTTCTTCAGTGTTTTTATATTAGTAGTATTCATCAATTCATTAAACTTAATTACATTTGGTCTCGTCCAAAAATATTTGTCTATGTATAAAATTCGAAACCCAGATAGTGACGGACACTCAAGCAAGTAATGGAATTCGTCACCAATTTGCTGACTGTTACAGTGTGGACATTTTCTTTCATTATACTCTATATTATGCCATCTGCCGGTTTCAACAATGAATTTGTGATTAGTAGTCTTAAATTTACAAAATGTAACTCTATCCTTATCACTTAAAATATCTAAGTAATTTTCAAAATGACAATTATTTTTAAAAATCCTATAACATGTAGCTTTTGATGAAGTGTGAACATCACTCTGCCATTTCTGTAAATACTGGTCGTACAATCTTTGTTTAATAACATGCTTTAGCCATGTGATATTACATTCTGAAGTATATTGGACATTCCATAGGTAACTCATACCACATTCATTTAAAATACGTTTAATAAAACTTATATATGGAACCGGTTTATCATCAACATTATGTTGATGGCAAAGAAATTTATACAATATAATATTAATTTTGTTTCCTTTAGAATGAGTCAATTGTGACCAATATGATATTATTCTTGTTTTTATTGTTATTTCAAGTGGACTAGTACCTAGTTCTCCATATACCATATAATTAGGGGTGCTACTTTTTAACCCTAGTAATAATTTACAGAACTTTAAATGTACACGTTCAATTACCTTAAGGTCAGAAAGACCCCAAACTTCACAACCATACAACAGTATGGGTTTTACAATCTTGTTAAATAAATCATATATACAATGAACTGATAAATTATGTAGTCTACCTTTCTTTATAACGTCATACATTGCTATAGTAGCCTTTTTAATATTGTATTTTTTCGTTTCATTGAATGAACCATGTGTTACACAAGGAATACAACAATCAAGCAATCAATTCATTGATGTAATGGAATTATCCTTACCTGTATGACACCTGTTTCACTGTATGACACCTGTGACACCTGTGCACTTAATGGCCCTAAATACTTGAATATCACCACGTCACTTTATATTCCAATGCAGTATCATTGGCTTATGATAATTAAAACACCCCAAAGTGCAGACCATTAAGGATACATGTCCTACTGCACGCAAAACACTAGAGAGTTCCAATGAAGTTTTTCAAACTTACAGTTACCTCCCATTAGTTTCGATTTGGCTACTACTGTAGCGCAAGAACTAGTTAGAGAGACGGTCTAATAATTGGAGATACGAGGTTCGAATGCATCAGTATCTTTAAATTTTCGTAAGAGTTCACCTGGGTATGGTTTATTTTCACAGAACTATCAAAGCTGTAGTCACATCAGGAAAGTGAAATCGTTAAGGAGCAACCGGGGGATTGAAGTATTCAAGTTTGTTTATAGGTTTCATATCGATTTCTCTTTCTGTTTATTCCCATTGTTTTCCCGCAGCTCCTTAAAATAACAAAGCGTATTTGATTTGATCAATTATAAGAGCTCCTTTCCAAAGCCAGTCGCACATGTTCTATACAATATATACTATATAGACCGATGATTGTGGATTTTGAGACAGCTGGTTCGTTTTAATCGATGATCTATTGTCTGTTTTAATCTTTCTGTGTGTGTCATCTTTTTTCCGTCTTAAGTTTCCCTAACTTTCTGTCGGCGATACAAACAGCCATCACGAAATTGTGCGATCCCATTGTCAACTTAGGACAAATTTAAATAAACTAATATTAGCTGAATAATTAAAAATTCAAAAGTATACATTTACGATCTTGGATTGACAATAATCATCATTTGGGGGAAAAGCAAGATACAATAATGACAATCGCAATTGTGTTTTGTAAAATGATTTTTTTTTCTCTTGGTGTATCGTTAAGCTAAGGAACATTGAACCTAGTGGGGAACGATCAATCTCGGAGCTAACAGTATATAAATGTAGGCTGTACTACACAAATAGGGACATACATTATAATGTGCTGACAGGACTCATCTCTATACACAAAGGATCTTCGGGATTACGTTCAGTTGGATTGGATTACTATACATGTGAGGTAGGTTGTCATATTTTCCCCTTATTTCCTTTTCATTTGTATAATTTTTTCACCTGGTTACTTTATTTTACAGTGTATACTGCACTTTCTAATATCTTTACGTTGTGTCATTTGATAGTTCATAATAAGCTTACATTTTATTTAGATTTGCGCTTTTAAAATAATAATAAAAAATCGATTGGCAGTTTATAAAACGTTTACATATTATACGAAATAAGCGTTTTAACAGATTGCCTTTTTCAATTATTACTGAAACGAACTAAAAACGACACGGGACTAATCTTCTATCTACTATTGTTAAGAGTAAACAACAAGACGAGTGATCACTTAATTTAATTTATTTACCCCGCTACTCCCGGGATAGCTCGTTATTTACCCCACTACTCCCGGGATAGTTCGTTATTTATCCCGCTACTCCCGGGATAGCTCGTTATTTACCCCGCAATTCCCTGGATAGTTCGTTATTTACCCCGCTATTCCCGGGATAGTTCGTTATTTACCCCGCTACTCCCGGGATAGTTCGTTATTTACCCCGCTACTTCCGGGATAGTTCGTTATTTACCCCGCTTCTCTCGGGATAGTTCGTTATTTACCCCGCTATTCCCGGGATAGTTCGTTATCTACCCCGCTACTCCCGGGATCGTTCGTTATTTACCCCGCTTCTCTCGGGATAGTTCGTTATTAACCCCGGTACTTCCGGGGTAGTTCGTTATTTACCCCAGTACTTCCGGGATAGTTCTTTATTTACCCCTCTACTTCCGGGATAGTTCTTTATTTACCCCTCTACTTCCGGGATAGTTCGTCATTTACCCCGCTTCTCTCGGGATAGTTCGTTATTTTCCCCGCTTCTCTCGGGATAGATCGTTATTTACCCCGCTAGTCCCGGGATAGTTCGTTATATACCCCGCTACTCCCGGTATAATTCGTTATTTACCCCGCCACTCCCGGGATAGTTCGTTATTTACCCCGCTACTCCCCGGATAGTTCGTTATTTACCCCGGTACTTCCGGGATAGTTCGTTATTTACCCCGCTACTCCCGGGATAATTCGTTATTTACCCCGCTTCTCCCGGGATAGCTCGTTATTTACCCCGCTACTCCCGGGATAGTTCGTTATTTACCCCGCTACTCCCGGGATAGTTCGTTATTTACCCCGCTACTCCCGGGATAGTTCGTTATTTACCCCGCTACTCCCGGGATAGTTCGTTATTTACCCCGCTACTCCCGGGATAGTTCGTTATTTACCCCGCTACTCCCGGGATAGTTCGTTATTTACCCCGCTACTCCCGGGATAGTTCGTTATTTACCCCGCTACTCCCGGGATAGTTCGTTATTTACCCCGCTACTCCCGGGATAGTTCGTTATTTACCCCGCTACTCCCGGGATAGTTCGTTATTTACCCCGCTACTCCCGGGATAGTTCGTTATTTACCCCGCTACTCCCGGGATAGTTCGTTATTTACCCCGCTACTCCCGGGATAGTTCGTTATTTACCCCGCTACTCCCGGGATAGTTCGTTATTTACCCCGCTACTCCCGGGATAGTTCGTTATTTACCCCGCTACTCCCGGGATAGTTCGTTATTTACCCCGCTACTCCCGGGATAGTTCGTTATTTACCCCGCTACTCCCGGGATAGTTCGTTATTTACCCCGCTACTCCCGGGATAGTTCGTTATTTACCCCGCTACTCCCGGGATAGTTCGTTATTTACCCCGCTACTCCCGGGATAGTTCGTTATTTACCCCGCTACTCCCGGGATAGTTCGTTATTTACCCCGCTACTCCCGGGATAGTTCGTTATTTACCCCGCTACTCCCGGGATAGTTCGTTATTTACCCCGCTACTCCCGGGATAGTTCGTTATTTACCCCGCTACTCCCGGGATAGTTCGTTATTTACCCCGCTACTCCCGGGATAGTTCGTTATTTACCCCGCTACTCCCGGGATAGTTCGTTATTTACCCCGCTACTCCCGGGATAGTTCGTTATTTACCCCGCTACTCCCGGGATAGTTCGTTATTTACCCCGCTACTCCCGGGATAGTTCGTTATTTACCCCGCTACTCCCGGGATAGTTCGTTATTTACCCCGCTACTCCCGGGATAGTTCGTTATTTACCCCGCTACTCCCGGGATAGTTCGTTATTTACCCCGCTACTCCCGGGATAGTTCGTTATTTACCCCGCTACTCCCGGGATAGTTCGTTATTTACCCCGCTACTCCCGGGATAGTTCGTTATTTACCCCGCTACTCCCGGGATAGTTCGTTATTTACCCCGCTACTCCCGGGATAGTTCGTTATTTACCCCGCTACTCCCGGGATAGTTCGTTATTTACCCCGCTACTCCCGGGATAGTTCGTTATTTACCCCGCTACTCCCGGGATAGTTCGTTATTTACCCCGCTACTCCCGGGATAGTTCGTTATTTACCCCGCTACTCCCGGGATAGTTCGTTATTTACCCCGCTACTCCCGGGATAGTTCGTTATTTACCCCGCTACTCCCGGGATAGTTCGTTATTTACCCCGCTACTCCCGGGATAGTTCGTTATTTACCCCGCTACTCCCGGGATAGTTCGTTATTTACCCCGCTACTCCCGGGATAGTTCGTTATTTACCCCGCTACTCCCGGGATAGTTCGTTATTTACCCCGCTACTCCCGGGATAGTTCGTTATTTACCCCGCTACTCCCGGGATAGTTCGTTATTTACCCCGCTACTCCCGGGATAGTTCGTTATTTACCCCGCTACTCCCGGGATAGTTCGTTATTTACCCCGCTACTCCCGGGATAGTTCGTTATTTACCCCGCTACTCCCGGGATAGTTCGTTATTTACCCCGCTACTCCCGGGATAGTTCGTTATTTACCCCGCTACTCCCGGGATAGTTCGTTATTTACCCCGCTACTCCCGGGATAGTTCGTTATTTACCCCGCTACTCCCGGGATAGTTCGTTATTTACCCCGCTACTCCCGGGATAGTTCGTTATTTACCCCGCTACTCCCGGGATAGTTCGTTATTTACCCCGCTACTCCCGGGATAGTTCGTTATTTACCCCGCTACTCCCGGGATAGTTCGTTATTTACCCCGCTACTCCCGGGATAGTTCGTTATTTACCCCGCTACTCCCGGGATAGTTCGTTATTTACCCCGCTACTCCCGGGATAGTTCGTTATTTACCCCGCTACTCCCGGGATAGTTCGTTATTTACCCCGCTACTCCCGGGATAGTTCGTTATTTACCCCGCTACTCCCGGGATAGTTCGTTATTTACCCCGCTACTCCCGGGATAGTTCGTTATTTACCCCGCTACTCCCGGGATAGTTCGTTATTTACCCCGCTACTCCCGGGATAGTTCGTTATTTACCCCGCTACTCCCGGGATAGTTCGTTATTTACCCCGCTACTCCCGGGATAGTTCGTTATTTACCCCGCTACTCCCGGGATAGTTCGTTATTTACCCCGCTACTCCCGGGATAGTTCGTTATTTACCCCGCTACTCCCGGGATAGTTCGTTATTTACCCCGCTACTCCCGGGATAGTTCGTTATTTACCCCGCTACTCCCGGGATAGTTCGTTATTTACCCCGCTACTCCCGGGATAGTTCGTTATTTACCCCGCTACTCCCGGGATAGTTCGTTATTTTCCCCGCTACTCCCGGGATAGTTCGTTATTTACCCCGGTACTTCCGGGATAGTTCGTTATTTACCCTGCTATTCCCGGGATAGTTCGTTATTTACCCCGCTACTCCCGGGATAGTTCGTTATTTACCCCGCTATTCCCGGGATAGTTCGTTATTTACCCTGCTACTCCCGGGATAGTTCGTTATTTACCCCGCTACTCCCGGGATAGTTCGTTATTAACCCCGCTACTCCCGGGATAGTTCGTTATTTACCCCGCTACTCCCGGGATAGTTCGTTATTTACCCCGCTACTCCCGAGATAGTTCGTTATTAACCCCGGTACTCCCGGGATAGTTCATTATTTACCCCGCTACTCCCGGGATTGTTCGTTATTTACCCCGCTACTCCCGGGATAGTTCGTTATTTACCCCGCTACTCCCGAGATAGTTCGTTATATAGCGATGGCTCGTTATTCTATCGACGGAGACAACACAAAAATTTGTAGCAAGGTGTGTAGAGAAAATATGTTATCCAAAAGAGTCAGAGAGATTGTGTTTACAGTAATAAAAAGGGGGCCTAAGTGAAATCAGTTATGTTAGATTATTGTAAGTCCCCGACTTTCGGACTAGAGCTAGACTTAATGTGGCTTTGTCAAACTTTTACTTATATTGATAATTGGAAAACTAATATTTAGTTTACACTCTAGCAATGACAGTTTTCCTCTTAAATCCGTTCACACAATACAGATTAACTCCGCAAAATGAAAATGTGTTGTTGTACTTACGTTTCCGTTTACGAAGGTAAAGATGAGATGGCGAGGTAGATGTTCAGATATATCTGACCCTGTAAGGTGCACAAACAAAGTATCAAAGAAGTAATCTAGTATACAACATGATATAAACGGGAAAAAATCGTCACTAAGAAACCTTGTAGATTTTTTTCAATCCATACAAAATTTGAAGCTTATTTTGATATGAATAGTTTAGATGGTAATAGTAATACAAACATTACGCGGCAACTTCGTCGATAAAAAAATTGTAAAACGTTCGAAAATGAAACTCATTTTTAATGTAAAACAAAGTCTTGCCGCGAAAACAATGTTTCTAATAACCCCCTTGTTCAAAAAAGTAAACAAGTCCATCCTTTGACCAAACTACACAATTAGAAATTATTTTCGTCAGCTCATAGCCCACAGCTCTTGTAGGAAATTGACAATTTCATTTAAAAGTCGTGAGCTGAGAAAACAGGCTTACATTCTTTTGTATCCTATACTGGACATTTAATTATTATTGATTTTTCCCGTATTTTCGGCGGGTTTTTTGGGTGTTTTTTTTTTTTGCAATTCGTCATTTTACTGTTCGAAACAAAACTTCAGCAAATTTGACTGGTGTTTTCACAATCGGGAACCGTCGGCATTTTCCGTGTACGAGAAAATACTCGTTTACGGAAAGTGCCGACGGCTCCGGATTGGTATTTTCCCTTCTCCTCCTATTCGGACTCTCATGTGCAAGTTAACGTACGTCATCGTTGACTGACGAGAATGCTTGTCGTGGCAAACATGATAAAGTCAGACTGTTTGTGAGGTCATCACGTCACAAAATTATGAATGTAACATATTAAATGTGTATTTTCAGTTTATTAAATTGTCACGTTTTTCACGTTTTTCAGGTTGTTTACTTCATAACTATGAGAGTTCCATATATGTACTTCATAATCGTTGCGTACTGATGGCATGTTTTCTTCCCTACAAATTCCATCCCACAGACCCGTCTTCTCGTGATGACGATATGGGGTCCATTGTCAGACGCAAACGTCGCCTCAAGTTAGCCGTCACCGCGACGCTGACGTCATGCGTGCTGTACATTGTTGTTCAAGCCTCATTCCAAATTTTTGACAGACACGAGATTCATTTTTCAGGTAAGTGAGGTTACGATTATTCTTCGGAATAAGAGTACACGCTATTTATAAAGATAGCCATCATTGCTTCCTAGCCAATGTCAACTTCAATATGTCACTCATTATCATAACATGATATAAATCTCCTGCTGGCCATACTTTGTAGAAAAATTATGTCATTCTGTCCCGCAACAAAGATTTGGTTTTATTTTGTTTAACGTCTTATCAACAGCTATGGCCATTTAAGAAAGTATCTTCATGTGTTTTGTGTAAGTAAACGTGTACGTGTTAGTGTGCTTGCCTCTTTGTGATAGCGCGGATCTGATGCCGACTTTATAGTGCTATCTCACTGTAATACCGCAATTAAGTTACTTCAACGGACCCACGCTTCAAAATACACTAAATGTAATCCTTTTATCAATTATCTTTGTTTGCTCTAGAACAGCCAAACGTAGAGCAATCCAAAATCCCCAACTCCGGACAAACGTCTCTATAAAACATGAACAAATGTCTTACTCTGTGTTATGTTGGGACAAGGTATCCGATTTGAGTCGCGACATTCTACCGTCCCAGGAGGTACACACATACATTATTTGGCGATCGGAGTTTAGATTTTAAATGAAAATTGGCCCTGACAAAGTGGCAAACCGTGTAAAAAGGGCCATAACTCTGGATATCCATGGAGTCTGATTTCAGTTTGAGACACTTTGCCATCTTGCAGACTTTCACATACAGCATACATGGTTATTGACAATACATGTATAAGTTCCGAACACGCACTGAAGGATGGACGGACGACGGAGGAACTAATGGACGGAGTGCATACCTACAGTCCTCTCGTTGGTACCATTGGGGACTTGTGATTTGCGATAAATAATATAAAAATAATGATAGACTTTTGGATAGAGCCTTTTAATTGATGTCTGAGAACAAATTATGTATAGATAGAATTGTGATTACACCATGAGAGTCAGCAATGAAGCTATGACCAATCATGTCCGACATTAACGTATATTTGAACCACCAATTTGTAGATCTAATGCAAATTTTAACAGGTTTTTTCCCCAGCATAATGTCTTGGTGGAATATACCTGAATGTAACTATTATAATCTGAGATCTATTTGTAAACTCAAAAACAGCTTGTTCATCATGCCATACCCCAAAATAATGAAGATATATGTACTAAGATTTTTAAATATGAAGGGACTAGATCTTTTAACAAAATATTATGTCAACTTCGAAATCGTGCAAGTCAGTTGAACTCTGATCTCTTTAGAGACCATCTTACTAATAATCTCTCCTGTATACATGTATGTGGTTACAATAATGAAGATGTGGGTCACTTCTTTCTGCATGACCCTAGATATATGACTCAAAGACAAAATATGTTTATATCTCTGTCACATTTACAGCTTGACACACATATAAATTTACACTTAAACTTGGACCTAAACATTTATGAACATCTATGGTTAAATATTAATATATTTACTTCAGGAAGTAGTTTCCTTAGTGAAGATCTTAATTCTGCTATTTGTGTTTTTGTTCAGAGAAATATAGAATCAACAAACAGATTTTGAATGTTATGTATGTATGTATGTATGTATGTATGTATGTATGTATGTATGTATGTATGTATGTATATATGTTTATGTGTATGTATGCACGCATGCAAGTATGTACATATGCATGCGTGTATGTATGTATGTGCGTGCATGTATGTGTGTATGTATGTGCATGCGTGCGTGCGTGCATGTATGTATGGATGTATGTATGTATGCATGTATGTGTGTATGTATGTATGTATGTGTACGTGCGTGCGTGCGTGCGTGCGTGCGTGCGTGCATGTATGTATGTATGTATGTATGTATGGAACGCACCTGAAAGCAATTCATGCAAGATGGTGGAAAAAGAAAACTGCTGAACTAAACAACATGTAAGTGGGACTTTAAGCTAAACCTAATGCTATATGATTGGTAACATGTGTGCAAATTCCACACCAAAACGATAAACATTCCATATAAACTGGGTAAGATGAGTAATTCAAAGCCCAGAAAAGAAAGCCAGCCACCGATGACTAACCACGTTGTCGACGTTAAAATTGACCCAAAACAACTTTCTTTCGATACCAACTCTGACAGTTTCCTTTTCTGGAGGAGACTACTCCTTATAAGATACTATAATATTCTAGGTGCTTTTGACAATTTGGATGTTAACTGGAGTGATTACGATGTGAACCTTCAAGTCCTAACCATTCGTGACGAGAATAGGGCATTCAACCCAGTCATCGATCCCAACCTTTTTAAATCAATAACTCAAATCAAGTGCGGGGATAAAAAGCTGCTATACTTATCACTATATTACACTGGGAACGCATGTATGGTACAGGGTAATGTGACACATGTCTAAAGTCTGCTGTTGAAAACATTGAACAGTGTTGGAAGGGAGGTAACTCTTACGACATTGACGGGTGCTCGCAGTCTCGAACGTGATGAGTATGTTGACAGTGAAAGTGACGAATAAGTTATCTTTCAGAACAGTAGTTTACACGAGGAAGAAAGTGGTGATATTAATGAGACACATTTGAAACATGTACTTGAGGTCAGATAATTTAAACAGCCTCCCCTACCAGTTCAGGCAGTTGAGCGTTGACAGAATGAGACATCCACACAGACTATCAGTGAAACTTCAGTGGGCCAAGGTGTTGATGGGGAGTTATTAAAGCTCGGTCATCATTTAGAAAGTGAAATTATACAACAAAACATCAGTCTGCGTGAAGATGTTCAACACATATCTAAGGCACTGAGTGATATGGCCAAACATGTAGGTGAACTGACTCTAAAGTTAAGTGTTCAGAACAGACAACAGGAGGTTCCAAAAATGACAAGAGAAGTGGGTGTGAACACCGGTATTACACAAAAAGTGACAAGAGAAGTGGGTGTGAACACCGGTATTACACAAAAAGTGACAAGAGAAGTGGGTGTGAACACCGGTATTACACAAAAAGTGACAAGAGAAGTGGGTGTGAACACCGGTATTACACAAAAAGTGACAAGAGAAGTGGGTGTGAACACCGGTATTACACAAAAAGTGACAAGAGAAGTGGGTGTGAACACCGGTATTACACAAAAAGTGACAAGAGAAGTGGGTGTGAACACCGGTATTACACAAAAAGTGACAAGAGAAGTGGGTGTGAACACCGGTATTACACAAAAAGTGACAAGAGAAGTGGGTGTGAACACCGGTATTACACAAAAAGTGACAAGAGAAGTGGGTGTGAACACCGGTATTACACAAAAAGTGACAAGAGAAGTGGGTGTGAACACCGGTATTACACAAAAAGTGACAAGAGAAGTGGGTGTGAACACCGGTATTACACAAAAAGTGACAAGAGAAGTGGGTGTGAACACCGGTATTACACAAAAAGTGACAAGAGAAGTGGGTGTGAACACCGGTATTACACAAAAAGTGACAAGAGAAGTGGGTGTGAACACCGGTATTACACAAAAAGTGACAAGAGAAGTGGGTGTGAACACCGGTATTACACAAAAAGTGACAAGAGAAGTGGGTGTGAACACCGGTATTACACAAAAAGTGACAGGATAAGTGGGTGTGAACACCGGTATTACACAAAAAAAGTTACAAGAGAAGTGGGTGTGAACACCGGTTTTACACAAAAAGTGACAGGAAAAGTGGGTGTGAACACCGGTATTACACAAAAAGTGACAGGATGAGTGGGTGTGAACACAGGTATTACACAAAAAGTGACACGATAAGTGGGTGTAAACACAGGTATTACACAAAAAGTGACAGGATAAGCGGGTGTGAACACCGGTAGTACACAAAAAGTGACAGGATAAGTGGGTGTGGGGGGCGGTATTACACAAAAAAGTGACAAGAGAAGTGGGTGTGAACACCGGTATTTCACAAAAAGTGACAAGAGAAGTGGGCGTAAATATACACAAAAAGTGACAGGATAAGTGGGTGTGGGGGGCGGTATTACACAAAAAAGTGACAAGAGAAGTGGGTGTGAGAAGTGGGTGTGAACACCGGTATTACACAAAAGGATAAGTGGGTGTGAACACCGGTATTACACAGAAAGTGACAAGAGAAGTGAACACCGGTATTACACAAAAAAAGTTACAAGAGAAGTGGGTGTGAACACCGGAATTACACAAAAAGTGACAAGAGAAGTGGGCGTGAACACCGGTATTACACAAAAAGTGACAATATAAGTGGGTGTGAACACCGGTATTACACAAAAAAAGTTACAAGAGAAGTGGGTGTGAACACCGGAATTACACAAAAAGTGACAAGAGAAGGGGTGTGAACACCGGAATTACACAAAAAGTGACAGGATAAGTGGGTGTAAACACCTGTATTACATAAAAAGTGACAGGATAAGTGGGTGTGAACACCGGTCTGACACAAAAAGTGACAAGAGAAGTGGGTGTGAACACCGGTATTACACAAAAGAGACAGGATAAGTGGGTGTGAACACCGGTATTACCCAAAAAAAGTTACAAGAGAAGTGGGTGTGAACACCGGTTTTACACAAAAAGCGACAGGAAAAGTGGGTGTGAACACCGGTATTACCCAAAAAAAGTTACAAGAGAAGTGGGTGTGAACACCGGTATTACTCAAAAAGTGACAGGATAAGTGGGTGTGAACACAGGTATTACACAAAAAGTGACAGGATAAGACAGGATAAGTGGGTGTAAACACCGGTATTACACAAAAAGTGACAATAGAAGTGGTGTGAACACCGGTATTACACAAAAAGTGACCAGAGAAGTGGGTGTGAACACCGGTATTACACAAAAAGAGACAAGAGAAGTGGGCGTAAATACAGGTATTGCAAAAATGTCAACAACTAGCAATGATGATCATATAAGCGGGTGTGAACACCGGTATTACACAAAAAGAGACAGGATAAGCGGGTGTGAACACCGGTATTACACATAAAGTGACAGGATAAGTGGGTGTGAACACCGGGATTACACAAAAAGTGACAAGAGAAGTGGTGTGAACACCGGTATTACACAAAAAGAGACAGGATAAGCGGGTGTGAACACCGGTATTACACAAAAAGAGACAGGATAAGTGGATGTGAAGTGGGTGTGAACACCGGAATTACACAAAAAGTGACAAGAGAAGGGGTGTGAACACCGGAATTACACAAAAAGTGACAAGAGAAGTGGGCGTAAATACAGGTATTGCAAAAATGTCAACAACTAGCAATGATGATCATATAAGCGGGTGTGAACACCGGTATTACACAAAAAGTGACACGATAAGTGGGTGTAAACACAGGTATTACACAAAAAGTGACAGGATAACTGGGTGTAAACACCGGTATTACACAAAAAGTGACAGTATAAGTGGGTGTGAACACCGGTATTACACAAAAGTGACAGGATAAGTGGGGGTGAACACGGGTATTACACAAAAAGTGACAAGAGAAGTGGAAGTGACAGGATAAGTGGGTGTAAACACCGGTATTACACAAAAAGTGACAGTATAAGTGGGTGTGAACACCGGTATTACACAAAAGGATAAGTGGGTGTGAACCCCGGTATTACACAAAAAGTGACAGGATGAGTGGGGGTGAACACAGGTATTACACAAAAAGTGACACGATAAGTGGGTGTAAATACCGGTATTACACAAAAAGTGACAGGATAAGCGGGGGTGAACACCGGTATTACACAAAAAGAGACAGGATAAGTGGATGTGAAGTGGGTGTGAACACCGGTATTACACAAAAAGTAACAGGAGAAGTGGGTGTGAACACCGGTATTACACAAAAGTGACAGGACAAGTGGGTGTGAACCCCGGTATTACACAAAAGTGACAGGATAAGTGGGGGTGAACACGGGTATTACACAAAAAGTGACAAGAGAAGTGGAAGTGACAGGATAAGTGGGTGTAAACACCGGTATTACACAAAAAGTGACAAGAGAAGGGGTGTGAACACCGGAATTACACAAAAAGTGACAAGAGAAGGGGTGTGAACACCGGAATTACACAAAAAGTGACAGGATAAGTGGGTGGGAACACCGGTATTACACAAAAAGTGACAAGAGAATAGGGTGTGAACACCGGTATTACACAAAAAGTAACAGGAGAAGTGGGTGTGAACACCGGTATTACACAAAAAGGGACAAGAGAAGTGGTGGGAACACCGGGATTACACAAAAAGTGACAGGATGAGTGGGTGCGAACACAGGTATTACACAAAAAGTGACACGATAAGTGGGTGTGAACACCGGTATTACACAAAAAGTGACAAGAGAAGTGGTGTGAACACCGGTATTACACAAAAAGTGACAAGAGAAGTGGGCGTAAATACAGGTATTGCAAAAATGTCAACAACTAGCAATGATGATCATCCAAAAAACAATTCCCAACACACCATGGAGGACAAGGAATAGAGGCCTAGGTTGCCACACAACCAGGAGGAAAACAGGCCGGAACCAGGGTCAAAGTCAAAGTTACCTCATATGGAGTCCAGGGACTCCAGGGATATCCACACCGATACTGTATGGATCATAGGGACGTCGATCATAAGCAGACAGGACAAGAAGAAAATGTACAACCGGCACAATGCAAAACGGATCAGGATCACCACACTCCAGGACAAAACCATAAGCGGTGCGCAAGAAGCAGACACCGTACTATTCCAAGTTGGCTCCAACGACCTGCAGGAAAAACTGACCGAAACAGTAACTGAGGAGTTGGAGCAGCTCATCCATATTACACGTGAAGGACCTGGAACGGACACTTAAATCTTACTTAGTGGTGTCCTGGCTCGATACAATCAAAATCAAAATGTTGATGATATACATAAGTTCATGCAGAAACGCAGGGACCTTAACTGTGAAATAGAAGATATGTGTGTGGAGAAAAATCTCCAATTCATCCCACAATACAATTACCAGGAGCACGATTTCCATGATGGAACTAATAAATCATTTCCAAAACTGGTGCGAAACATGGACAACATGCTTGGGTTACGGCTCTATGACCATAGTAACCAATACTCTGATAGGGGCGAGGTTGACCGAGACCCTATCAGATTCAATAATGCGCGAGTGACGGTGGCGGAGCGAGGGAACAGAGTGAACGACGCACCCTGTTTATGGACGATGCCCGAGGTGACCGTGGTGGAGCGAGGGAACAGAGGGAACGACACACCCTGTTTATGGGCGATGCGCGAGGTAACCGTGGCGGAGCGAGGAAACAGAGTGAACGACGGCCCCTATTTATTGGCGATGCGCGAGGTGACCGTGGCGGAGCGAGGGATATGAGTAAACAACGCTTTCTGTTTATGGGCGATGCGCGAGGTGGCCGTGGTGGAGCGAGGGAACAGAGTGAACGCCGGCCTCTGTTTATGGGCGATGCGCGAGGTGACCGTGGTGGAGCGAGGGAACAGAGTGAACGACGGCCTCTGTTTATGGGCGATGCGCGAGGTGACCGTGGCGGAGCGAGGGATATGAGTAAACAACGCTTTCTGTTTATGGGCGATGCGCGAGGTAACCGTGGCGGAGCGAGGAAACAGAGTGAACGACGACCCCTATTTATTGGCGATGCGCGAGGTGACCGTAGTGGAGTGAGGGAACAGAGTGAACGCCCCCTGTTTATGGGCGATCGTGGGGAGAGACGCCCCCTGATAGGCGACCATCGAGAAAAACGCCCCTTGATGGACAACCGTGGCATTAACAGAGCACAAATTAACACATGGGAAATTGCCAATCAAGTGGCTAGACTAATGAAACAGTAAATTTGATCCACCCACTATGATATCACCCACTATGATATCACCAACTATGATATCAACCATTATGATATCACCCACTATTATACCACCCATTATGATATCACCCATTATGATATCAACCATTATGATATCACCCACTATGATATCACCCACTATGATATCAACCATTATGATATCAACCATTATGATATCACCCATTATTATATCACCCACTATGATATCACCCACTATGATATCAACCATTATGCTATCACCCACTATGATATCAACCATTACGATATCACCCACTATGATATCACCAATTATGAAATCACCCATTATGATATCACCCATTATTATATCACCCACTATGATATCACCCACTATGATATCAACCATTATGATATCACCCACTATGATATCACCAATTATGATATTACCAATTATGATATCACCCACTATGATATCACCCACTATGATATCACCAATTATGATATCACCCACTATGATATCACCCACTATGATATCACCAATTATGATATCACCCACTATGATATCAACCATTATGATATCACCCACTATGATATCACCCATTATGATATCACCCACTATGATATCACCCATTACTATATCACCCACTATGATATCACCCACTATGATATCAACCATTATGATATCACCCACTATGATATCACCAATTATGATATCACCCACTATGATATCACCCATTATGATATCACCCACTATGATATCAACCATTATGATATCAACCATTATGATATCACCCATTATTATATCACCCACTATGATATCACCCAATATGATATCAACCATTATGATATCACCCACTATGATATCACCAATTATGATATCACCCACTATGATATCACCCACTATGATATCACCCACTATGATATCACCCACTATGATATCACCCACTATGATATCACCCACTATGATATCACCCACTATGATATCACCCACTATGATATCACCCACTATGATATCACCCACTATGATATTACCCACTATGATATCACCAATTATGATGTAACCCACTATGATAACACCCACTATGATATCACCAATTATGATATCACCCACTATGATATCACCCACTATTATATTACCCATTGTGATATCAACCATTATGATATCACCCACTATGATATCACCCACTATTATATCACCCATTATTATATCACCCATTATGATATCACCCATTATGATATCACCCACTATGATATCACCCACTATGATATCATCCACTATGATATCACCCACTATGATGTCACCCCATTATGATATCACTCACTATGATATCACCCATTATGATATCACCAATTATGATATCACCCACATGAAAAAATGGCAAGGAAAAATCTAACGTTGCATTCTTTATAACGTCATAATTAAGCCGATTCCAATGGGGCCGAACTTACACGAATGCCGACAGGTAAAAATTAATTAATGTTCAAAAACGGACGTGCTGCCCTACTTCCAAGAACGGACTTTAATAAAGATGGGCCGAATTTGCCCCGATCTCCCCTATTGTTATGTCGGTCTTAATCTCATCAGAGTTTATGTTTTATTGTTATCCCTCGACTAGCCGAATTTAAATAAATTTTATCTTTCCTCATTCTAAAAGCTGTATTATCTCATTCTAAATCAGTAAATATCAGAGATCAACAAAAGCTTCGCTCTTTTAAGGCTTTGCCTTTTCATATTAAAACTAAAGCAATGATTTTTCAATCTAGACGCGGTGTCAAAACAACTAGCAAGAAAGTAAAACCGTTTTTATTTAATAAAAAGGAAATTGAACAAGTTGCCGAATAGAAATACTTAGGCACAACGCTTTGTAACAACAGTATTCACGTTAGCAGTTAAAGAACTTTGTGCAAAAAAAGTAAAAAAGTTCTATTTGCAATTAGGCAATATCTAAATAAAATAGCTGATATGCCAATTTGGCTATGGAAGAAGTTATATAATTCCTTAATAAGACCAATATTAACATACAATTCTGAAGTATGGTATGCAGACCACTATCAAAAGATAGTAAATGCAAGCAAAAGAGCAGATTTAAACCATACATCTTTAGTCATATTTTCTCTACTTGATAAAACACCTATTGAACAAATCAACCTCAAATTGTGCAAAATGGCATTGGGAGTTGGAAAATACTCTGTTAATGTTGTTACATCGAGGTCAGAACTGGGTCAGTATACCATGGACTGTTTTGTGAATACTCAAGCATTGTACTATTTGGCAAGGATTACACAAAATGATATAAATGTACTTGTGAAGGAGTCGTTAAAAGTAAATATACATGGTTTACATATGTTTCCCAAATAAAAAAGAATAATAATATTAACTATGACTTTCATCACGACCCTTTCTTTGCAAACAAGAAAAGGAAAAGGAAACTATTGTTTAAAAAGTCGATACATGCTAAATTTGAATTTTACTTTTTTGAAAAATTGTATAGTTTGGACGAAAATAGTAAGTTATTTCTATACAGTAAAATTTAAAAAAAGTATGCAGAGGAACACTACCTATCGTTACCCAACTTTGAACATAGAAAATTGATGGCAAAGCTGAGACTAAGCAACCACAATTTAGAAATTGAGGCTGGTAGTTCTAAAAAGATTACTCGACAATCCCGACTATGTAAATTCTGCAATACTGTAGAAGATGAAGTACATTTTATATTTAAATGCAAAATAAATTTAAATATCAGGACTACGTTTCTCAAAAAAATTAAAATTAACCCATCATTGCCTGATCTACAAAATTTAATATTATTATTGTCATCTAATGACCCACAGCTTTTGCAGGAAATAAGGCTCTTTATTAAAAAGTCATTTGAACTGAGGAAGGCAGGCTTGCAGAATGCATAAGTATGTAGTTTTTGCTGTCCATTATATAGTATCAATGTTTGTTTGATATTTGCAGCTCGATCCTGGTAAATTGGAAGTAAAATGCAATAAAGTTGATTGATTGATTGACTGATTGATTGTATGTGTGTATGTATGGTGTCTCCTATCATCATTGGTACTGATCTTATACTTATGTTCCTAAAGCATGTATGTAAATATTTAGAGTTCATTATTTGCTATTGATTGAGATGTACCTTCGGAGAGAGGGCTTGTATAGGCTTTATCTGTTGTCCAATTCCCATTAAATCTGATTGATTTAATAAAATATTTTGACATGAAATGAGAGTTTGACAAAAAAGGGCCAAATTAATGCACAGTAAAACAGTATAAAGTCCAACATCAGCCTTTGTTTCATACCCTCCATTCAAAATATTATAGTTAACATGAATCGACTGGTAACTTCCGTCTTAAAACAAAACAAAATATCGGACTTGAGTAAGGCTAATAGTACTCTTGAAAGTACATATATACTAGTAGAAGTCTCGTTCAAGATAAGTTTTTCGGATGGGATGGGGTCTATTGATTCAAGCCAAACCTACTCAAATATGGATAAACCAACAATGAAACGATAATTAAAAGCGAAAATAGTGTTACATTAATTGAACTTTTCGATTGCGTCAGCCCTACGAAATAATGAAATAGTCTGTATAGAGAGGCGTTAATTGTCCCCGTTATGTTGTAGATGACTGGATACCGAGAAGAAATATCAAACAATTCGGTAATGTAAGTATAAACAGGTAGTAAATTAAATAGATAACGATATGTATGGAATGAATGATTAGGCAATGTTAATATGTGGACTCCGTGGCGCAACGGTAGCGCGTCTGACTCCAGATCAGAAGGTTGCGTGTTCAAATCACGTCGGGGTCATGAACCTTTTTTGTTTTTAAACTTAAAAAAATATGGTCATTAAATCTGATAATAGTCTATAAATATTCGCTGTCCATTATAATTTATTTTCTGAATTGGAAAAACATTGTTTGTGAACTTTTTAGTTTTTAAATACCAATCGTTAACACAGGGACATAACTTCCTTGTGTATTTACAATAAGGGGTTTAATTAAAATATACCACAGGTGCTTGACACACTTTTATATGATGTGTATATATATTTTTCACATCATATAAAAGTGTGTCAAGCACCTGTGGTATATTGTAATAAGTTTGTCCTGTTCTCCCCCTTTTACGGTCCACATTATTACTCCTTTTACTATCATGTGTGTCTTGTCAGCTTTATTTGTTTCCTGTAAATATCTTGAATTGAAAAATCTTGCGGCGCATTTTAATCAAATGCTGCTAACATAAAATTATAGATCTTCTAAACTTTATTGGTAACTGACACCATTGTCCCTATTTCAAAACAAACTATATTAGTGTTTTTTTTTATATCCTGTCAATTTTTACGCTTTGCTATATTAGCATATATGTATATTACACTGTTACGGTGCTCTAACCCTTAATAAGAAATACTTGTGTAACATACACGCTTTCAGTACTAAATGTAGTTTTATAAATATTTGTTTGTCATTTAACTAGTCTTTGTTTTACCTGTTTAATTGCCTCTGTGATGTTTGTTTGTCATTTAACTAGTCTTTGTTTTACCTGTTTAATTGCCTCTGTGATATTTGTTTGTCATTTAACTAGTCTTTGTTATTACCTGTTTAATTGCCTCTGTGATGTTTGTTTGTCATTTAACTAGTCTTTGTTTTACCTGTTTAATTGCCTCTGTGATATTTGTTTGTCATTTAACTAGTCTTTGTTATTACCTGTTTAATTGCCTCTGTGATGTTTGTTTGTCATTTAACTAGTCTTTGTTTTACCTGTTTAATTGCCTCTGTGATATTTGTTTGTCATTTAACTAGTCTTTGTTATTACCTGTTTAATTGCCTCTGTGATGTTTGTTTGTCATTTAACTAGTCTTTGTTTTACCTGTTTAATTGCCTCTGTGATATTTGTTTGTCATTTAACTAGTCTTTGTTATTACCTGTTTAATTGCCTCTGTGATGTTTGTTTGTCATTTAACTAGTCTTTGTTTTACCTGTTTAATTGCCTCTGTGATATTTGTTTGTCATTTAACTAGTCTTTGTTATTACCTGTTTAATTGCCTCTGTGATGTTTGTTTGTCATTTAACTAGTCTTTGTTTTACCTGTTTAATTGCCTCTGTGATATTTGTTTGTCATTTAACTAGTCTTTGTTATTACCTGTTTAATTGCCTCTGTGATGTTTGTTTGTCATTTAACTAGTCTTTGTTTTACCTGTTTAATTGCCTCTGTGATATTTGTTTGTCATTTAACTAGTCTTTGTTATTACCTGTTTAATTGCCTCTGTGATGTTTGTTTGTCATTTAACTAGTCTTTGTTTTACCTGTTTAATTGCCTCTGTGATATTTGTTTGTCATTTAACTAGTCTTTGTTATTACCTGTTTAATTGCCTCTGTGATATTTGTTTGTCATTTAACTAGTCTTTGTTATTACCTGTTTAATTGCCTCTGTGATGTTTGTTTGTCATTTAACTAGTCTTTGTTTTACCTGTTTAATTGCCTCTGTGATGTTTGTTTGTCATTTAACTAGTCTTTGTTTTACCTGTTTAATTGCCTCTGTGATGTTTGTTTGTCATTTAACTAGTCTTTGTTTTACCTGTTTAATTGCCTCTGTGATGTTTGTTTGTCATTTAACTAGTCTTTGTTTTACCTGTTTAATTGCCTCTGTGATGTTTGTTTGTCATTTAACTAGTCTTTGTTTTACCTGTTTAATTGCCTCTGTGATGTTTGTTTGTCATTTAACTAGTCTTTGTTTTACCTGTTTAATTGCCTCTGTGATATTTGTGTGTCATTTAACTAGTCTTTGTTAATACCTGTTAAATTGCCTCTGTGATATTAGTTTGTCATTTAACTAGTCCTTGTTATTACCTGTTTAATTGCCTCTGTGATATTTGTTTGTCATTTACCTAGTCTTTGTTATTACCTGTTTAATTGCCTCTGTGATGTTTGGTTGTCATTTAACTAGTCTTTGTTTTACCTGTTTAATTGCCTCTGTGATGTTTGTTTGGCATTTAACTAGTCTTTGTTTTACCTGTTAAATTGTCTCTGTGATATTTGTTTGTCATTTAACTAGTGTTTGTTATTACCTGTTTAATTGCCTCTATGATGTTTGCTTGTCATTTAACTAGTCTTTGTTATTACCTGTTAAATTGCCTCTGTGGTATTTGTTTGTCATTTAACTAGTCTTTGTTATTACCTGTTAAATTGCCTCTGTGGTATTTGTTTGTCATTTAACTAGTCTTTGTTATTTCCTGTTTAATTGCCTCTGTGATGTTTGTTTGTCATTTAATTAGTCTTTGTTTTACCTGTTTAATTGCATCTGTGATATTTGTTTGTCATTTAACTAGTCTTTGTTTTACCTGTTTAATTGCCTCTGTGATGTTTGTTTGTCATTTAACTAGTCTTTGTTTTACCTGTTTAATTGTCTCTGTGATATTTGTTTGTCATTTAAATAGTCTTTGTTATTACCTGTTTAATTGCCTCTATGATGTTTGTTTATCATTTACCTAGTCTTAGTTATTACCTGTTTAATTGTCTCTGTGCTATTTGTCATTTAACTAGTGTTTGTTTTACCTGTTTAATTGCCTCTGTGATATTTGTTTGTCATTTACCTAGTCTTTGTTATTACCTGTTTAATTGCCTCTGTGATGTTTGTTTGTCAATTAACTAGTCTTTATTATTACCTGCATGTGATTGTTATTATACTTCATGTTTGTCGTAAGAATAGCACTACAGTGCTAATGTTTTATTGTTTTAAATATGCGACGTTAAATTAAAAAAAAAATCCTGTATCTTGTTTCTTGTATCAGTGGTATATACTTGTATCTACCATCATTAGGTTTCGGAATATGGTATTCTACGATATGTCAAACTTACATTTTATACATCCCTCTCTTTGCAGATACATTTGGAAAACAAGACATTTGCATTCATGATTCCCCAAACTTATGTCAAGCGCAGAAACAGAATGATTGACAGCTGTGTGTCACTACCACCAAAACCGAGTATGTACGGGGAAGAGTTGTTCCGGCAGCATCTGCTGGTCGACAGAGGGCGCCATCTTGTTTTCTGTGGGATAGAGAAAGTTGGACTAACGTTTTGGCGGAGGTTCTTTTCTGTGAGTGCCCGCGGTTCTGTTTATTATCAATCATTTATTAGCAACAGATAAAAAGCAAAATATTGAACGCGGTTTTCTTGGTAAAAACAGTTGAGCTGTTTTCTGATTGTGAATCGATTTTAACTAACAAACAACACAACATACACGGTCACGTGCATTCTATAATTCCAGGGGTTACTCTCTGGAATTCGAGAACTGGCCTCGTGTTGTTACGGTAAAACGGTTGTTACATGATACAAAACAGTCGTTTGAAATCGTAGTCATGATAAAATGTCACATGGTACAACTGCTGTGATATCACTGTCTTTGTCTTAACTAGTACAACAGTTGTACACGTGCTCCTGTAATTCTGTTTAACCATTGTCATTGTTCCAATATCATTACGGTACTACCGTTTTAATGAAAGTTATTCTACTTCCGTTGTCATGGTAAAACGGTTGTTGTGGTACTTCCTTTATCTAGTATAGCTACTGTCATAGCACTTCGATTTCATAGTCCTTCCGTTGTCATGGCTATTCATAGTACTTCTGTTGTCATGGCTATTCATTGTCAAAGTACTTCCGTTGTCATGGCTATTCATTGTCAAAGTACTTCCGTTGTCATGGTAAAACTCTAGCCATGGTGATTCTGTTATAATCGTATAGCCATTGTCATTGTACCTAGGTTGTAATGATGCTTCCACTGTCATTCCATAGCCATTGTCATGGTATTTGAATCGTTATTGTTAAGCTGAAAAGATACGTTCATGGTATCGCCATTGTCACAGTTTTGCTTCCATTGTCATGGTATAGCCGTTGTCACAGTAGTGCTTCCATTTTCATGGTATCGCCGTTGTCACAGTTTTGCTTCCATTGTCATGGTATCGCCGTTGTCACAGTTTTGCTTCCGTTGTCATGGTATCGCCGTTGTCACAGTTTTGCTTCCGTTGTCATGGTATCGCCGTTGTCACAGTTTTGCTTCCGTTGTCATGGTATCACCGTTGTCACAGTAGTGCTTTCGGTCTCATGGTATAGTTGTTGTCATAGTTTTGCTCCATGGTCATGGTATATCTGTGTCGTGGTATTTTGTTTTCGTGTGTATGCCTTATTTTGTTATTTCTGTTAACATACATCCATTATAACGGCACTCCCATGGTCATGGTATATCTGTGTCGTGGTATTTCGTTGTCGTGTGTATGCCTTATTTTGTTATTTCTGTTAACATACATCCCTTATAACGGCACTCCCATGGTCCTGGTATATCTGTGTCGTGGTATTTTGTTGTCGTGTGGATGCCTTATTTTGTTATTTCTGTTAACCTACATCAATTATAACGGCACTCCAATTGTCATGGTATATCAGTTGTAATGGCAGTGGTCCTCTTGTCGTTGTACAGTTATTGGGTATACAACCGTTGACAAAATGCAGACGTTATTTTGGTATCACTGTTGTCATGGTACAGCCGTTGTCATGGTACAGCCGTTGTCATGGAACAGCCGTTGCCATGGTACAGCCGTTGTCATGGTACAGCCGTTGTCATTAGCAATCATTGCCGTTGTAAGACTATTGTCATGGTACTTCGTTGTCATGGTACAGCCGTTACCATAAGCAATCGTTGCCATTGTAAGTATATTGTCATGGTACTTCGTCGTCATGGTACAGCCGTTACCATTAGCAATCGTTACAATTGTAAGACTATTGTCATGGTACTTCGTTGTCATGGTACAGCCGTTACCATTGTAAGACTATTTTCATGGTACATCGTTGTCATGGTACAGCCGTTACCATTAGCAATCATTGCCATTGTAAGTCTATTGTCATGGTACTTCGTTGACATGGAACAGCCGTTACCATTGTAAGACTAATGTCGTGGTACATCGTTGTCATGGTACAGCCGTTACCATTGTAAGTATATTGTCGTGGTACATCATTGTCATGGAACAGCCGTTACCATTGTAAGTATATTGTCGTGGTACATCGTTGTCATGGAACAGCCGTTACCATTGTAAGTATATTGTCGTGGTACTTCGTTGTCATGGTACAGCCGTTACCATTGTAAGACTATTGTCATTGTACATCGTTGTCATGGTACAGCCGTTACCATTTTAAGTATATTGTCGTGGTACATCGTTGTCATGGTACAGCCGTTACCGTTAGCAATCATTGCCATTGTAAGTCTATTGTCATGGTACTTCGTTGTCATGGTACAGCCGTTACCATTTGCAATCATTGCCATTGTAAGTCTATTGTCATGGTACATCGTTGTCATGGTACAGCCGTTACCATTAGAAATCATTGCAATTGTAAGACTATTGTCATGGTACTTCGTTGTCATGGTACAGCCGTTACCATTAGCAATCGTTACCATTGTAAGTCTATTGTCATGGTACTTGGTTGTCATGGTACAATATGACGTTAAGGTACCCTTTTTTGTCAGGATACAATTGCTGTCATGGTGCAACCCTGACATACATAGCAAATAAATTTTCCTTTCTGTGTTTTTTTTTGTCGACAGATTCTCAACGACGCCCACAAATCCAGCCCATTTGATATCCGGGCATTTGACGCCTATATACCAGGAACTGTCGATACTATGTACAACAAGACTATGAGAGAATACAACCACGTGATGACGTCTTCATTATCCGTTATGTTCTCGCGAGATCCGTTTGAAAGAATATTTTCGGCATATGTCGACAAATTTGTTTCCCCGAACATCAATTTCTGGATAGATAAAGGAACAGGTATTATTCGTAAATATCGAAAGTTTCCAGAGTTTAGCAGTTTACGATGCGGAAATGACGTCACTTTTGCAGAATTTGTAAAATATGTTGTAAACCATGCACACGGCCAGGAGAAAGTGGACAGTCATTTTGTAACAATAACAGAACACTGTCGCCCATGTCATATCCGGTATGACGTCATAGGAAAGATGGCGACATTCTACAATGATACTATGTTTTTAATACGTACTGTAGGTCATACAAAGATGCGCGATAAACTTCAAGATCAATTTATTGATGCATATGTAAGAGATCAATTCTCACACAGCGTGGATTTGTTGTTTTTCTACAAAAGAGACCTTGTCGATCGTCACAAATGCGTGCCGAGTTTCCATACGGCTCAGCAGCGGATGTGGCGCGCGCTTCAACTGCGCGGGTTGATAAGTTTGGAAACTAAATATCCAATCAAAAGAAGTGAACGTGATGATATCAGCAAGGACCAGTTACTACAAGTATTGTTTAATAGTTTGAAGGACAGAGTACCACGTGTTCACAAGAAAGACGCCATGTTTGAAGCGTATGCCTCTGTCGACTTTGTAGACTTGCACAAGCTCCGAGACGTATTTAGATCAGATTGTGATCTGTTTGATTATGACTGTTCACCATCAAGTATATTTAACCAATCGATACCAAGGAAATATCCAGACAGGTTCTTTAATTTTGAGTGATTAAACAGCTCGAACTTGGTTTGAATATTTCGCATACGAAAATGTAGACGCCACGATGTGCAGTTTCCTTAAATAGGACCTTTTCATTCTTTTAAGACATTTTTAAAAGAACGAAACCAAATGACAAAATATACGAAAACAAAAAATCGAACACATTTCGACAAAGTTTTAAGTATATCACCGTTACGGCTGTTACTCGTTTATCACATAATTATAAACTTTTTAGTGTCATGTATCTAGTTAAGACGGAGGATGACAGTAAACATCTGCAGCCAAATCGTATTATGTTCACTCACTCACATGTTGAGATAGATAATTATACAATATTGTAGCTGGACATCCCAGTGAGAATCAATTTTTATCTATAAAACGGGTATCGTTTTCATTAACGGAGCACTTAAATAGATTAACTGCATTAGTTTCTTTGATGTCGTGGGACTGTTATTGTCCGATATGAGAAGTTTATCTATGATGTTTTAAACTTTGAACATATCTTTTAACATATCTTTAACTTTAGTATTTTGACACACCTTATCACGTTTCGTAAGAGATCACGTGACCTTACAGTCGTGCAAGATCCTTATATGGTATGTTGACATCTGTAACACGACGTTCCGGGTTTTTTTTTCTCTTGTTCAGAGAGCAGCTCTGTGTACCGCGGTATCTATGACAATTGAGCGTGAACAACATTTTCCGGTTCCGGTGTGTACGATGTGTCGCCCGTGATTCATACAGTTGTTGACATCACGAACGTTTTTGAACGTTTCTGTACCTCTACATTAAATATTCAGGTGGATCCCATCCTCAAAATCCCGGGGGTTCCGCTTACGGGTGGTCGGATAACGCAGTGAATAGCGCGCTTGCTTTTCACCAAGGCGGCCGGGGTTCGATTCCCCGATCGGACGTGAAAAGGTATGGGGTCACCAGCCCGACCATATGGATTTTCTCCCGGTACTCCGGTTTCCTCCCACATTAAGACCCCCTGCGCATTAAAACCCGGGTTAACAAAAGTGATTAGTGTAAGTTGTAAAATAAAACAAATATTAAGGGGGCGGACCATCGCATCCGCCCATGATTATTTCGGGGTATTGTGAGCAATTCAATCACGGTCTCTAGTCACAAGCTGAAGTTTTGCATGAATACATACATATTTTACGATGATGTTTTACATTTGAGGAAATTTAGAGAAATCTAAGTAGATGCAATACTTCCCCCTGGTAACACATGAACCTGGGACGCTATCGTGATGTGAAGAGGGTAATATAAGACGTTTTATACGTTTAGATAAACATTCAGCGAAAATGGCACCCACAATTTACCTAGTCTAACAGTTCCATGTATAAGTTAAAACCGGTTTACTAGATGAAAGTATAGCTATATCAGGCTATATATATGTACGTGGTTTCTATAATAATAATACATTGTAATAATAATTCGAGGTTCTTATATACCGCTTTATCACAACCTAGTTTGAAGGTCGTTTTAAAGCGGTTCTCAAATCATTTTCCGTGGTTATAGGGCCTTTGCAACCAGCCACCATGTTTCTCAACTCCCTTGGGATCATACAGCCGGAGCTGCCATTTCGGCGCTCACAGCTAGCATTCAACAATTGTAGCACTGTCCAACCACGAACTCATTTACAGCTGAGTAGACTGGAACAAGCGGAGTTAAGTATCTTGTTCAATGATACAACACAGTGGCGTGACGTGACTCGAACCCGCAACCAGCTCGGCGTCCTACCAATAGTAGTCACTAGACTACCGTGCCTCCTTTTTTGAGAAGAAGAATACCAATGGGCTTCCATCTATATACCGTGTGCTGTACATAACCTAGGGTATAGCATGGCTTATTTTCACAATAAAATAATCCCAATTATACCTTTATTGTCAGTTCTTAAGACACAGCTGGCGATACGCAAACAGGCCAGATACGAGGACAGATCAGGAAAGGGAGACGCGTGCAAATATAATCATGGATTATAGGGTTCACCAGATCACATATGGTATGATGACAGATAAAAACTATGTTCAGGCATTTTAATATTGAATAAAGAAATATCCTTCGACGTGGATTAAAAATGAGTGCAGTCATCAGAAACAAAATGGAACGTCACAAGACGTAAGGTGAAAGGTCAACAGACGTAAGGCGAAAGGTCATCAGACGTGAGGTAAAAGGTCATCAGACGTAAGGTAAAAGGTCATCAGACGTAAGGTAAAATGTTATCAGACGTAAGGCATAAGGTCATCAGAAATAAGGTAAAAGGTCATCAGACGTAAGGTGAAAGGTCATCAGACTAAGGTGAAAGGTCATCAGACGTAAGGTAAAAGGTCATCAGACAACAGGCAAATGAGAAACAAGAAAAGGTTATTACTTTTTATCAGGACAGGTTCAAACATACTTACGGTTATGATTTCTCAGGCCCCTGTGATTGGGCTTATAAGTAGTATTTATTATCAGGAAAGGTTAAAACATGTTTACAGTGATACATTCTCCATGCCCCTATGACCGGCCTAAAATCAGAGGTATTTATAATCAGGACAGGTTCAAAAATCTCATAGTCATAAAATCTCGGGTCCCTATCACCGGGCTAAACTCAGAGGTATTTATAATCAGGACAGGTTCAAACATACTTAGAGTGATAAATGCTGGGGTCCCTGTGAACGGGTTTACTTAAGACACAATCAAAAATAGACTTCAGCTTAAGGTCCAAACATGCCCACAAAGATAAATTCTCAGGCTCCCGTAACCGGGCTAAAAAGTGGTTTTTATCATCAAGACAGGTTCAAACATACTTACAGTGGTAAAATTCTCAAGCCCCTATGACCGGGCTAAAATCAGAGGTGTTTATTATCAGGACAGGTTCAAACAATCCACAGTGATAAATTCTCGGGTCCCTGTGAACGGGCTTACTTAAGACACAACTATATCTATATTTGAACCAACTACAACTTTCAAGCGGTATTTAAAATGACATCAGGAAAATAAAATTGGCAAATATCTGTGACATTATTAGGTCATATCTATTGGGAAAATGCTGACTTTATTTTGAAGTTTCTATCAAAAATATGTGGAAGATAAAAGCGGATATGAAATGAAAAAGAAATCACATTTTCGACAGAGAATCTCTTTGGATGTGCAATAGAATAAAACTATTACCAAACAGATTTTCTTTCTATATGATTTTTTTTTATCTTTTGACACTACACAGGACATATGTTTCTATTCCTGGATTTTGACTATAAAACCCGAGTAAATAACACTCAAAACATTCGCATGTTTTAAACCGACAAAACAGTGACCAACAAAAGGTAAATTTGTGCCCTCTAGTTTGGTACGAAGGTGTTTAATTATATCATGCATGTGTTACATGGTAATAAAAGAATTTAAATAGATTTTACAAATGCTGCTCACACTTATTCAATCAATCAAAGAAAATGTACTGTTTTCTATTCATATTTCACATTTCAAAGTACATTCTAATTCAGATATAAATGAAATGTTTATCACTTTTAAATACTTACCTCTAGAACATATTTACCGCTTGGCGTCTACATTAAATTGATGACGTCATAGAGTAAGTGATAACGAGTTTGACAAATAGTTGACACTGGAATATAGTCATTAGAGTGTAAACTCCAATTAGTACAATGCATAGCTGAATGATGTATAAAGGACTCGAACAAGGGCAGCAAACTCGTTATGACTTACTGTATACCCCAATCTTATGTTGATACTTGATGTAAATCGATTTGTTATTTGTGGTACATTAAGAGTGTAGAGTGTAGATTATAAATGGCATTAGGACGAGTCTGTCTACATAACACATATCGTTTTACATAATACTATGCTGACAAGCCTTTACGTACAATTCAATAACTTCTGAACCGAAAGGACTCCCTGATCCTTCTGTGTCAGTTATAATACCCCCAGTGAAGCATATCGATACACATACAATGTTGATTTGTTTGGAAACAGATTTTGTCGGATTGTTATACAGTACTTTTACAGTTTGAAGGTATGTGAGTAATGTAATGCCAGATGTTAATGGCTTTCTCTTTCCTTCTCTCTCTCTCCCTGTGTTTCCATCTCTCTCTCTCTCTCTCTCTCTCTCTCTCTCTCTCTCTCCCTCTCTCTCTCTCTCTCTCCCTGCCCCCCTCCGCCCCTCTCTCTTGCCCCCTCTCTCTTTCTTTTGCTTAACTTTGAGTATGTCTTTTGCCCGAAATGGATTTGAGCTTGTGATTTTTGCTTTCATCAATAGTTTCCTTCAAACAGTTGCAGCTTTTGATATTTATATATTGCAAGTATTTATCAAATTCTTTATATATTTGTACATTACTAACTCTAACATTTTGCTGTTAAAATACCTACATTTTTATTTGAACATGCTGTAAAGTCTTTATAAAAACTGGTAATTTACTATAGTAGGTAAGCTACACAGCGTCATGAGAAGACTTGTCATTCTGTTTCTATAGTTCTAATGCTTGGTCGTAGGGACATTACTTAAGTACAAATCACAACTAAAATGTGCAACATAAAACACATGTACTCGGTATGTCCTATACACACATGTTATGATAGTGACGTATGATAGCCCTGTCTTATCAGTTAGACAATTTTTGGCCGAACGCCAGGAGTCCGGCTGTCTGTCGGTAGAATCACGTGATATACCCGTAACAAGGAAGTGTATAGTTAAAGGTGTACCGACATAACAACAAAAAAATGGCAGTTCACAGTTTGTAGACAAAGTATTTCATCAAACGCGCTAAAGTACCAACACCATGGCAAGTAACAGATCCGTACATCGTGCTCAGGAACCCGTTACCTACACGTGTGCTTTGTGTGACAGTGAAGACGGGGTACGATGATATTGTAACGACTGTCAGGAGAATTTATGTGACCGTTGTAAGGAGTTTCATAAACGCGGACGGAAAACACCACAACTGGAAACATTTTGAAGACGAATTTTCCATTAAAAAGCAACATCTCAAAGAACATATGACAGCAATTTCTGTTAAAATAGAACAGTTCAAGAACGAGACATCAGAGCGAAATCGTGTTAACGAAGGGTTTAACGACACTTTGATACAATGAGGAAAGATGTGAACTCTCAAAGGACGAAGTTAAAGGCATAAGTTGATTCTATCGCTGATGCAATACTCGCTGAATTATCGGCTTTAGAAAAAGAAGAATCAACCACGCACGAGAAAGATTGTCAAAGATCAGAGAAAAAAGTCGAAGAACTGACGCGTCTGCTTGAACAAGCGGAAATGGCGAATACATCAAGCGTATCCTTGTTTAAAACAGAAAGGTCATTGAGGACAACTCCGCCCCTGTACGACGTTAATGTGAAATATGTCTCACCAAAACAACCAAGCTTTGTTACCGGAAGAATCGACAGCGTCATGTTGACGAAAATGTTAGGTGAATTACACCACGGGAACCAGTACGAGAAGACAGACATCGACAGTAAACACGTTCAACGTCTCTCTAAGTTTACTGTTACTCCACAATATATTATATTCGGTATATGTCCAGTCGATGACAGTCACGCGTGGTTTTCAATATACCACAACAAGGGTCTGGTACTGGTCAACAGGGAGGGTGTGGTCATAGAGACGGTAAAACTGAACTTCAGATTGTACAGAATCACCATGGTCGGGACAACAGACATACTTATGACCAGAGATCCATGTAGTATATTTGTATATAAACTATCACTACACAACAAACAAGTTACAACATTTGCAGACATCAGACCACATAACGCATATGACATCAGTATCAACGAGAGGGACGAAGTGTTTGTTAGTACATTTACACCAGACATAGTGGTACTGAATCAGTCAGGCACGATTGTGAGGAAGGTCACGATTGGATCAGAAGCCATAACGTTTGTTGTCTGCTTGACATCTGGACGTCTGTGTAGTTCAAACAATTGACGGAAGTTTGGATGATGGGATGATAAAGATAACAGACGAATCAGGAACCGGTACACAGACATGGACTGGTGAACTCGACAACGGTCAAAAGGTCGGTAGTAAGTGCCTCTGTAAGATGTCATTTGGTAAGAACACAACAATCAGGTGTACGTCCTACCGATAGACGGCAAACAAGCTGTGTGTCTCCTGGACCAGAAACATGGAGTGGTGGAACCTACAGCGGTGGGTGTAGACACGTGTGGGAACGTGTGGATCGGGTGTTTTGACGGAACCGTACACGTGATGGGACTGTAACATTAGGAAATAGTAATATACGGTTCACTTGACCTCGTGGTACAATAATTCGCGGTAATAGGACAAACATAAGTAACTCGATTGTTTGTACCAACCGACAATACATGATCATTGGACTGATCAACGAGTAAGTGAGCTAAACTTGAGAGTCATAGATAGAGTGACAGACAGAAAGGGAGACAAACACAATGTCAATATTTATGAGGGGTTTGTATAAAATGTATCTATATTGTTTGTTACTCGGAAAATTTCGTTATTGAATGACATAAACATCCAAATACATAATGTTAATTGGCTTTAAATTTGAATACTTTTCTTAGACCAAAGAAACAAATGTTTATTTCCGGTTACCTACCCTATACATTGTGCCTACCTTTTTTTCTTTCTTTTTCTTTTGCAATTTTAAAGGAAACACTTGTGAATAAATACAAAATTTACCTTAATTAAGTTTCAGACGTGTAACAGACATGTTGTTTGGCGTTTCTTTTTCTTTTCATGTATCGATATCTATAAAGAGAATCTGTCATAAGTTTTCATTCATATTTTGATTTATGATACACGTTTTAGATTTTACATGTTTGAGAGCCTCTGCCAAAACGAGTGTCATCAATCTGATATGAAGCTTGGAAACGAATGATAGATTCTTTTTATCATATAATACAAAGTAAACCGAATTATTGTGATATGAAACGAATGTTTTGCACCTGGCCGCCTCTGAAAATTGCGTACGCTTCACATTGACGTGACGTCACATTGAATGTTCCTATTTAAGGGTTGACCTTCAAAAGGACGCCGTCAAAATGAAGGTCAATCCTTATATTTACATTCAAAAAATGTTTAAATGCTACATTCCGCAGAAAAATTTTCGAAGCGGGTTTTCTCGATGGTAACCATGTTAGCCGTGGTTACCAGGACAATTTAGTTCCAGTGAAACTACATCGATATATGAGTAAATTTAGGAAATAAGCAGTGAACAACGCCATTTGTTTCCCTTCATGTTTTTTCAATTTTAAAATAAGCAATGTAAGAAGCACTTCGAACTTTTCTATTCATTTACAACGGTCGTCATGTAAACGCATTGACACACTGCTCATGGAATGACGCGGTCAGAATGAGGTCGCCATCGTTGAGGTTACCACCAAAGGTAACTGGACATATATGTATAATTGGACATAATGGATCCCAAATATGTCCTATGTATCTAGATGGTGAATGATCCAAACAGTGGTTGTCATTGGACTATTATGTCGCTGAAGCGTGAACGGCGCCATATTTAAAACAAGTATCAATCCGCGGAGCCTTTTTTCATTTCGTTTACGCTAATTAATAGTCAGAGTTTACTATGCTGAAGAAGGGAGACATGTAAATATTCGAATTTACGTAATTTCCGGAGTGATATTACACACGTTACACAAACATAATTTATTTGATGGCTTTTTGACACTACATAACAAGGTATTCATATGATAAAAGCTATTATGACTATCGAACAACTATTAATTAAAGTGTGTTACACAGATGTTTACAAAATGTAATCAACCGGTAAATGTAACTGATACATTTTAATTTGTATTTACATTGTTATAACCTTTAAATAGACATATATTGATATAACACTAAATAAAACCTTACATTGTATTACTGCTGTGGACTTGTTTGTTTGAATTTTTTTTATGAATCTGTATAAAGGCTTTTGTGTATATCGGAGGTGTTTTTCTATTTTAGATTCCTTTCTTGTCATAATCGTTATTTGATTCATTTTATGAAAGTAGTAATAAAAAACTGTTTTCAACAATAACAGAAAGTGATTTTGCAGATAAAAAAACATTAATGTGAAGTTTAATTATAGACTTCTATCCCTTTTAATGTAACGGGGGAATGACATTTTTATCTGCCTTGATATCAACTCCTAAATCGTCTTATGATACTTCCTATACATCGGGACAGGTCTGAATAAACCTACTGATACACATTATCAGACCCCTAATGGCCTAACTAAAGGTTTTCATCATGCCTATTAGGAAAATGCTGACTTTTAATGTCATCTGAGATATCGTCGTTGTCCGTCGTACATCCGTAAACAATTTACATTTTCAACTTCTCCGAAACCCCTGAACCGATTTCAATGAAAACCTTCCATGGCCAAAGGTCAGCTAAAAGTGAACACCACACTCCATGTTTGCCCCTGGGGAGGGGGCGAAGTTTACTATACTTTATATAGGAAAATGATAATTTTGGGTATGTTTGGTTCATTTTCCATTGGCAATTATTCAAACTTGAAAGCCATTATAACTCTGAAACGACGGTTTGAAACCATTGGCCCGGGCCCGCCCTGAATGGCTGAGGGGCGGGGCTAAAAGGGGTCAAATTGGCTTAGATTGACCAGAGATAGAGAACCAGGGGTGAAAGGTCACTCGAGATAGAGAACCAGGGATGAAAAGTCACCAGAGATAAAGAACAAGGTGGGAAAGGTCACAAGGGATAAAGACCAAGGGGTTAAAGGTCACAAGGGATAAAGACCAAGGGGTTAAAGGTCACAAGGGATAAAGACCAAGGGGTTAAAGGTCACAAGAGATAAAGAACAAGGTGGGAAAGGTCACAAGGGATAAAGACCAAGGGGTTAAAGGTCACTAGAGATAAAGAACAAGGGATGAAAGGACACCAGAGATACAGAAGGAGGTGTGAAATGTTACCAGAAATAAAGAAGAAGGGGTCAGGGGTCACCTGATATAGAGAAAGAGGTGTGAAATGTCACCAGATATAAAAAAAACAAGGGGTGAAAGGTCACCAGAGATAAAGAATAAGGGGTGGGAGGTCACAATGGATAAAGTCCAAGGGGATAAAGGTCACAAGAGATATAGAACAAGGGGTGAAATGTCACAATGGGTAAAGTCCAAGGGGATAAAGGTCACAAGAGATAAAGAACAAGGGGTGAAATTAATTTCACTAGAGAAAAAGAGAAGGTCATAAAAGGTATCTGAACTATTATCAGACAAGTTGAAAGGAAATAAGCGGATCCTAAAGGGTCACCATAATAAAATGAAAGGTCAACAGAGGTGAGCAAAGTTCAAAGGGGTAGCAGAAAAGGTCGCCAGAGAAAAAGGTGAAAGATTATCACGATTAAGTTATGATGTTGTAAGAGTTAAGGTGAAATGTCACATTATTTAGGGAGAAGGTCACCAACGATAAGGTAAAATGTCAGCAGAATAAATATTGCAAGCAATCCTAAGTCCCCAACTCCGGACAAACGTCTCTATAAAATATGAACAAATGTCTTTTACTCTGTGTTATGTTGGGACAAGGTACCCGATTTTAATTGCAACCTTCTACCGTCCCAAGAGGTTCACACATACAATTTGGCAATCGGGGTTGACATTTTACATGAAAGTTGTCCCGGACAAAGTTACAAACGGTGTGAAAAGAGCCATAACTCTGGATATTCATGGAGTCTGATTTCAGTTCGAGACACTTTGCCATCTCAAGAGTTACTCACATACAGCATACATGGTCCTTGAAAATAAATGGATAAGTTCCAAACAAAGCCACGCACTGATTCACTAGTAGAAGTCTCGCACAAGAGAAGTTTTCAGAGGATGGGGTCTATTGATTCAAACAAAACCTATTCAAATATTGATGAACCAACAATGAAACGTTAATTAAAAGCGAAAGTAGTGTTACATTAACTGATTGCGTCAGCCCTATGTGATGAAATAACAGTAAATCAAGTCTGTACAGAGACTAGTTAATTCTCCCCGTTATGTTGTAGATGACTGGCAACCGAGAAGAAATATCAAACAATTCGGTAATGTAAGTATAAACATAAGTCGTAAATTAACTAGATAACGATATGTATGAAATGAATGATTAGCCGATGGAGTGGACTCCGTGGCGCAACGGTAGCGCGTCTGATTCCAGATCAGAAGGTTGCGTGTTCAAATCACGTCGGGGTCATGAAATATTTAGATTTTAATCTTCATAAAATACGGTCTACATATTTCCATGTTGAAATATTCCGTTTTTTGTTTTAATAGGTAAAATCTAATTATAATCTACAAACATTCGCTGTCCATTATTAATTTTCTGAATTAAGAAAACATTGTTTATGAACTTTTTACTTTCTAAATGCCAATATTTGCCACAAGGCATAATATAAGTGTTAAAGAAGGTACGTGTCGACATTTCCTTGTGTATTTACAATAAGAGGTTTAATTCATTTAATATTAGATCACACATCATATAAGTTTGTCCAGTTCTCCCCCTTTTACGGTAACATTGTTACTCCTTTTACTATTATGTTTGTCTTGTAAGCTTTATTTGCTTCCAGTTTAAATAATCTTAAATTGAAATATCATGCGGCATATTTTAATCATATGCTTCTAACATAAGTTTATAGATCTGCTAAACTTTATTGGTAGCTGACATCAATGTCACTTTTTTAAAACAAAGTATATTAGTGTATATCCTGTCAATTTTTACGTTTTGCTATCGTATATTATATTGTCATGGTGTTTTAACCCTTAATTAGAAATGCTTGTGTAACCTACAAGCTTTCAGTACTTAATCTAGTTTTATAAATTATGATGTCTAATGCTGCCTGTCTGTGATGATGTACATGCTGTTTTGCTCGTGTACCTTGTTTTACCTGTTTAATTGCCTCTGTGATATTTGTTGTCAATTAACTAGTCTGTTTAATTACATGCATGTGATTGTTATTATACTTCATGTTTGTCGCAGAAAAGCACTACAGTGCTAATGTTTAATTGTTTTAAATATGCGACGTTAAAGAAAAATTGTTTCTTGTATCAGTAGTATATACTAGTTGGTTATACTACCGTTGACAAAATGCAGACATCATTTTGGTATCTCCGTTGTCATGGTACAGTCGTTGTCATGGTACAGTCGTTGTCATGGTACAGCCGTTGTCATGGTACAGCCGTTGTCATGGTACAGCCGTTGTCATTAGCAAACGTTGCCATTTGAAGTCTATTGCCATGGTACTTCGTTGCCGTGGTACAATATGACGTTTAGGTACCTTTTGTTGTTAAGATACAATACCTGTCATGGTGTAACCCTGACAACAAAAGCAACTAAACTTTCCTTTCTCTCCTTTTTTTGTCGACAGATTCTCAACAACGCCAACAAATCCAGCCCATTTGATATCCGGGCATTTGACGTCTATATACCAGGAAATGTCGATACTATGTACAACAAGACCATGAGAGAAACAACCACGTGATGACGGCTTCATTATCCGTTATGTTCTAGCGAGATCCGTTTGAGGGATTATTTTCTGCATATGTCGACAAATTTGTTTCCTCGAACATCAATTTCTGGATAAATAAAGGAACAGGTAATATTCGTAAATATCGAAAGTTTCCAGAGTTTAGCAGTTTAAGATGCGGAAATGACGTCACTTTTGCAGAATTTGTAAAATATGTCGTAAACCATGCACAATGCCAGGAGCAAGTGGACAGCCACTATGATACTATGTTTTTAATGCGTACTGTAGGTCATACAAAGATGCGCGATAAACTTCAAGATCAATTAACTGATGCACATGTAAGAGATCAATTCTCACATAGCGTGGATTTGTTGTTTTTCGACAAAAGACACCTTGTCGATCGTCACAAATGCGTGCCGAGTTTCCATACGGCTCAGCAACGGATGTGGCGCGCCTTTCAACTGCGCGGGTTGATAAGTTTGGAAACTAAATATCCAATCAAAAGAAGTGAAAGTGATGATATCAGCAAGGACCAGTTACTACAAGTATTGTTTAATAGTTTGAAGGACAGAGTACCACGTGTTCACAAGAAAGACGCCATGTTTGAAGCGTATGCCTCTGTCGACTTTGTAGACTTGCACAAGCTCCGAGACGTTTTGAGATCAAATTGTGATCTGTTTGATTATGACTTTTCACCATCAAGTATATTTAACCAATCGATACCAAGGAAACCTCCATACCGGTTCTTTAATTTTGAGTGATTAAACAGCTTGAACTTGGTTTGAGTATTTCGCATACGAAAATGTCGACGCCCCTAATTAGGACCATTTCATTTTTTGTAAAGATTTTTTTAAAAGAACAAAAACAAATGACAAAACATATCAACAAAATAAACAACAATATTTTAACAAAGTTTGCAGTAAATCGCCGTTACACGCCAGCAGCTGTTACTCGTTTATCACGTAGTTATATATTTTTTATTGTTAAGACGGAGCATGACAGTGAACATCTGCAGCCAAATCGTATTATGTTTACTCACTCACATGTTCAGATAGATAACTATACATAACTGTAACTGGACATCCCAGTAAGAACCACTTTTTATCGATAAAACGGGTATCATGTTCATTGACGGAACACTTAAATTTCGAGTTCGATTAACTGCATTAGTTTCTTTGATGTCGTGGGACTGTTATTGTCCGATATGAGAAGTTTATCAGTGTTGTTTTAAACTTTTAACTTATATCTTTAACTTCAGTATTTTGACACACCTTGGTATGGTCAATGTTAGACATTACGTGTTTACGTAGAAGGAATCACGTTTCCTAGGAGATCACGTGACCTTATAGTCGTGCCAGATCCTTATATGGTATGTTGACATCAGTAACACGACATTCCGTTGTTTTTTCTCCTGTTCAGAGAGCTCTGTGTACCGGGGTAACTATGACAATTGAGCGTTAACAAGATTTTCCGGTTCCGGTGTGTACGATGTGTCGCCCGTGATACATCCAGTTGTTGACATCACGAACGCTTTTGAACGTTTCTATCACTCTACATTAAATATTCAGGTGGATCCCATCCTCAAAATCCCGGGGGTTATGCTTACGGGTGGTCGGATAACGCAGTGAATAGCGCGCTTGCTTTTCACCAAGGCGGCCGGGGTTCGATTCCCCGGTCGGACGTATGGGGTCACCAGCCCGACTAAATGGGTTTTCTCCCGGCACTCCGGTTTCCTTCCGCATTAAGACCCCTGCGCACTAAAATCCGGGCCAACAAAAGTGATTAGTGGAAGTTGTAAAATAAAACAAATATTTATATCAAATTTTCGATGGCAAAAAAAGGGGGCGGACCCTCTCATCCGCCCATGATTGTTTCGGGGTATTGTGAGCAATTTAATCACGGTCTCTAGTCACAAGCTGAAGTTTTGCATGAATACATAAATATTTTACGATGTTGTTTTACATTTGAGGAAATTTAGAGAAATCTAAGTAGATGCAATACTTCCCCCTGGTAACACATGCACCCGGGAACATAAGCCGAGTTGTATCTATCCTGATCTGAAGAGGGTAATATAAGACGTTTTATAGGTTTAGATAAACATTCAGCGAAAATGCCACCCACAATTTACCTAGTCTAACAGTTCCATGTATAAGTTAAAACCGGTTTACTAGATGAAAGTATAGCTATATCAGGCTATATATATGTACGTGGTTTCTATAATAATAATACATTGTAATACTAATTCGAGGTTCTTATATACCGCTTTATCACAACCTAGTTTGTAGGTCGTTTTAAAGCGGTTCACAAATCATTTTCCGTGGTAATAGGGCCTTTGCAACCAGCCACCATGTTTCTCAACTCCCTGGGGATCATACAGCCGGGGCTGCCATTTCGGCGCTCATAGCTAGCATTCAACAACTGTAGCACTGTCCAACCACGAACTCATTTACAGCTGAGTAGACTGGAACAAGCGGAGTTAAGTATCTTGTTCAAAGATACAACACAGTGGCGTGACGTGACTCGAACCCGCAACGAGCTCGGCGTCCTACCACTAGTACTCACTAGACTACCGTGCCTCCTTTTTTGAGAAGAGGAATACAAATGGGCTTCCATCTATATACCGTGTGCTGTACATAACCTAGGGTATAGCATGGCTCATTTTCACAATAAAATAATCCCAATTATACCTTCATTGTCAGTTCTTAAAACACAGCTGGCGAAAGGGAGACGCGTGCAATATATAATCATGGATTATAGGGTTCACCAGATCACATATGGTAGGATGACAGATAAAAACTATGTTCAGGCATCTTAATATTGAATAAAGAAATGTCCTTCGACGTGGACTAAAAATGAGTGCAGTCATCAGAAACAAAATGGAACGTCACAAGACGTAAGGTGAAAGGTCACCAGACGTAAGGCGAAAGGTCATCAGACGTAAGGTAAAAGGTCATCAGACGTAAGGTAAAAGGTCATCAGACGTAAGGTAAAAGGTTATCAGACGTAAGGCGAAAGGTATCAGACGTAAGGTAAAAGGTCATCAGACGTAAGGTAAAAGGTCATCAGACGTAAGGTAAAAGGTCATCAGACGTAAGGTAAAAGGTTATCAAACGTAAGGCGAAAGGTCACCAGAAGTAAAGTGAAAGGTCATCAGACTACAGACAAATGAGAAACAAGAAAAAGTTATTACTTTTTATCATGACAGGTTCAAACATACTTACGGTTATGATTTCTCAGGCCCCTGTGATTGGGCTTATAAGTAGTATTTATTATCAGGAAAGGTTAAAACATGTTTACAGTGATACATTCTCCAGGCCCCTATGACCGGCCTAAAATCAGAGGTATTTATAATCAGGACTGCTTCAAACAATCTCATAGTCATAAAATCTCGGGTCCCTATGACCGGCCTAAAATCAGAGGTATTTATAATCAGGACAGGTTCAAACAATCTCATAGTCATAAAATATCAGGTCCCTATGACCGGCCTAAAATCAGAGTTATTTATAATCAGGACAGGTTCAAACAATCTCATAGTCATAAAATCTCGGGTCCCTATGACTGGGCTAAAAAGTGTTTTTTATCATCAAGACAGGTTCAGACAGACTCACAGTGGTAAAATTCTCAGGCCCCTATGACCGAGCTAAAATCAGAGGTACTTATGATCAGGACAGGTTCAAACATTCTCACAGTCAGGAAAATAAAATTGGCAAATATCTGTGACATTATAAGGTCATATCTATTGGGAAAATGCTGACTTTATTTTGAAGTTTCTATCAAAAATATGTGGAAGATAAAAGCGGATATGAAATGAAAAAGAAATCACATTTTCGACAGAGAATCTCTTTGGATGTGCAATAGAATACAACTATTGCCAAACAGATTTTCTTTCTATATGAACTTTTTACCTGTGGACACTACACTGGACATATGTTTCTATACCTAGACTTTTGACTAAAAACATTCGCACATTTTAACCCTCCAAAAAAAGTGAACAACAAAAGGTAAAGTTGTGCCCTTCAGTTTGGTACGAAGGTGTTTAATTATGTCATGCATGTGTTACATAGTAATAAAAGAATTTAAATAGATTTTACAAATGCTTCTCACAATTATTCAATCAATCAAAGAAAATGTACCGTTTTCTATTCATATTTCAATTTTCAAAGTATATTCTAATTCAGATATAAATGAAATGTTTATCACTTTTAAATACTGACCTCTAGAACATATTAACCGCTTGGCATTACCACAACCAGTCTACATTAAATTGACGACGTCATAGAGTAAGTGATAACGAGTTTGACAAATATTTGACACTGTAATATAGTCATTAGAGTGTAAACTCCAATTAGTACAATGCATAGCTGAATAATGTATAAAGGACTCGAACAAGGGGAGCAAACTCGTTCTGACTTACTGTATACCCCAATCTTATGTTGATACTTGATGTAAAGCGACAGTGTAGATTATAAATGGTATTAGGACGAGTCTGTCTACATAACACATATCGTTTTACATAATACTATGCTGACCAGTCTTTACTTACACTTCAATAACTTCTTAACTGAAAGGCCTCCCTGATCCTTCTGTGTCAGTTATAATATCCCCAGTGGAACATATCGATACACATGCAATGTTGATTTGTTTGGAAACAGATTTTGTCGGATTGTTATACAGTACTTTTACAGTTTGAAGGTATGTGAGTAATGCCAGATGCTAATGGCGTCCTCTCTCTCTCTCTCTCTCTCTCTCTCTCTCTCTCTCTCTCTTGCTTAACTTTGAGTATGTCTTTTGCCCGAAATTGATTTGAGCTTGTGATTTTTGCTTTCATCAATAGTTTCCTTAAAACAGTTGCAGCTTTTGATATTTATATATTGCAAGTATTTATCAAATTCTTTATACATTTGAACATTACTAACTCTGACATTTTGCTGTTAAAATATCTACATTTTTATTTGAACATGCAGTAAAGTCTTTATAAAAACTGGTAATTTACTATAGTAGGTAAGCTACACAGCGTCATGAGAACACTCGTGATGCTGTTTCTATTGTTCTAATGCTTGGTCGTAGGGACGTTACTCAAGTACAAATCACAACTAAAATGTGCAACATAAAACACATGTACTCGGTATGTCCTATACACACATGTTATGATAGTGATGTATGATAGCCCTGTCTTATCAGTTAGACTATTTTTGGCCGAACGCCAGGAGTCCGGGACATAAGGCTGTCTGTCGGTAAAATCACGTGATATACCCGTAACAAGGAAGTGTATAGGTAAAGGTGTTCCGACATAACAACAAAAAGGTTGCAGTTTACAGTTTGTAGGCTAAGTATTTTATCAAACTCACTAAAGTACCAACACCATGGCAAGTAACAGATCTGTACGGCGTGACCAGGAACCCGTTACCTACACGTGTGCTTTGTGTGACAGTGAAGACGGGGTACGATGGTATTGCAACGACTGTCAGGAGAATTTATGTGACCGTTGTAAGGAATTCCATAAACGCGGACGGAAAACTAAAAACTATGACGTCGTGTCGATCGGGGAAGCTAACCGCCAGGGCGACAAGCCTGTACCAGAGGTGTGTAAACTACACCCCGGTAAACTGTGTGATCTTTTCTGTTCGGACTGCAACCTGTTGCTTTGTTCGATGTGTTTATCTAAAACTCATAAACACCACAACTGGAAACATTTTGAAGACGAATTTTCTATTAAAAAGCAACATCTCAAAGAAAATATGACAGCAATTTCTGTTAAAATAAAACATTTCAAGAACGAGACGTCAGAGCGACATCGTGTTAACGAAGGGTTCAATGACAACATTGATACAATGAGGAAAGAGGTGAACTCTCAAAGGACGAAGTTAAAGGCAGAAGTAGATTTTATCGCTGATGCAATACTCGCTGAATTATCGGCTTTAGAAAAAGAAGAATCAACCACGCACAAGAAGGATTGTCAACGATCAGAGAAAAAAGTCGAAGAACTGACGCGTCTGCTTGAACAAGCGGAACTGACGAATACATCAAGCGTATCCTTGTTTGAAACAGAAAGGTCATTGAGGACAACTCTGCCGCTGTATGACGTTAATGTGAAATATGTCTCACCCAAACAACCAAGCTTTGTTACCGGAAGTATCGACAGCGTCATGTTGACGAAAATGTTAGGTAAATTACACCACGAGAATCAGTACGAGAAGACAGACATCGACAGTAAACACGTTCAACGTCTCTCTAAGTTTACTGTTACTTCACAAAATGCAATATTCGGTATATGTCCAGTCGACGACAGTCACGCGTGGTTATCAATACATCAATTCAAGGGTCTGGTTCTGGTCAACAGGGAGGGTGTGGTCATAGAGAAAGTAAAACTGGACTTCTGTCCGTGCAGAATCGCCATGGTCGGGACAACAGACATACTTATGAACAGTGATCTTCTTAGTACATTTGTATATAAAATATCACTACACAACAAACAAGTGACAACATTTGCTGACATCAGACCACATAAAGCATGGGACATCAGCATCAACGAGAAGGACGCGGTGTTTGTTAGTACATTTACACCAGACATAGTGGTACTGAATCAGTCAGGTACGATCGTGAGGAAGGTCACGATTGGTTCTGAAATTATAACGTTCGTTGTCTGCTTGTCATCTGGACGTCTGTGTGTAGTTCAAACAATTGACGGGAGTTTGGATAATAGGAACATAAAGATAATAAACGAGTCAGGTACCGTCATACAGACATGGACTGGTGAACTCGACAACGGTCAAAAGGTTGGTAGTATGAACCTCTGTAAGATGTCATGTGATAAGTTTGATAGAGTTTTTGTACCAGACATCAGTTACAATCAGTTGTTCGTCCTACCGAGAGACGGCAAACAAGCTGTGTGTCTCCTGGACCGGAGACACGGAGTGGTGAAACCTGCAGCGGTGGGTGTGGACACTTGTGGAAACGTGTGGATCGGGTGTAGATACGGTACCGTGCACGTGATGGGACTGTAACATTAGGGAAATAGTAATATACGGTTCACTTGACCCCATGGAAAGAGAGATAGAGACAAACACAATATCAATGTTTATGAGTGCTTTGTACAACATGTATCTTTATGGTTTGTTTTTCGGAAAATTTCGTTTTTGAATGACAAAAACATCTAAATACATTATATTAATTGGCTTTAGATTTGAATACTCTCTTAGGCCAAAGAAACAAATGCTTATTTCCGGTTAATTACCCTTAACTAAGAAAAAAACTTTTTCTTTTTCAATTTTAAAAGAAGCACTTCTAAAGTAAAAGTCACTTTACTGAATACTTTTCTTTGTAAATGAAAAAAATGTATTTTGTTACCTATCCTTATTTTTTCAGACATGTAACAGGAAACAGATATGTTTCTTTGCTTTTTTTGCTATTCATGTATGAATATTTAACCATTATGACTATCTAACAACTATTTATGAAAGTGTGTTACACAGATTGAGAATGAAAGAGATCAGGTTTAGAGAGAGAAAGAGAGAGAGAGAGAGCAATTCAGACCGACAGAGTCAGATAAAGTGACAGAGAGGGAGACAAACACAATATCAATATTTATGAGTGTTTTGTATAAAATGTATCGTTATAGTTTGTTACGCGAAAAATGTCGTTATTGAATGACATAAACATCCAAATACATTATATTAATTAGCTTTAGATTTGAATACTTTTCTTTGACCAAAGAAAATATGTTTTACCGTTACGCGACCGCGAGATTTTTTTGATGTGCAGGGATCAAACTTGCCTTCTCGTCTCGTCCACAAGGGGCTGTAAACTGAACTTTTGATTTTCCTAAGACATATTTCAGGGGTGCAGAGAGCGAAAGTGGGTGTAACCCCTGGATATCGAGGACTACCGTATACGCCGTCAAAATGAAGGTCAATCCTTATTGAATGTTGAAATGCTACATTTTACAGAAAAAATGTCGAAGCGGGTTGCCACGATGGTAACTACGGTAGCCGTGGTTGCCAGGACAATATAGTGCCACTGAACTTATATCGATGTAAGTAAATTTAGAAAATACGTAGTGAACAACACCATTTGTTTCCCTTCATGCTGTTATTAATTTTAAAATACGCAATGTGAGAAGCCCTTCCAACTTTTCTATTCATTTACAACGGTCGTCATGTACGGGCATTGACACAATGCTCATGGAGTAACGGGGTCGGAAAGAAGCCGCCATTGTTGACGTTACCGCCATAGAAATTTGAATGTGCATCCATGGAATAAGAAGTTTGTCAGCGTTCTGTTGTTGTATAGTTGGACATAATGGATCCCAAATATGTTCTATGTATCTAGATGGTGAATGATTTAAGCATTGGTTGTCATTGGACTATAATCTCGCTGAAGCGTGAACGGCGCCATGTTTGAAACAAGTATCAATCCGCCGAGCCTTTTTTCACTGCGTATACGCTAGGCCTAATTTATACGCAGTCAGAGTTTACGAAGCTGAAACGAGACTTAGAAGAAGGGAGACATGTAAATATTCGATTGTGACGTCATTTCCGGAGTGATATAACACACGTTACATAAACATAATTTATGTGATGGCATTATGACACTTCATAACACGGTATTCATATGTTAAAAACTATTTAACAACTATTAATTAAAGTGTGTAACACAGATGTTTACAAAATGTAATCGACCGGTAAATGTAAGGTAATACAGGTTTGGTTGAGTTGTTTTATTAAGGATTGGTTGTCATATTTTTTACATGCATTAGTGTGCAACATACATTGGCTTACCTAGTATTGAAATGTAACAAGAATGACTGATACATTTTGATTTGTATTTACATTGTTATAACCTTTAAACAGACATATATAGATATAACACTAAATACAAGCTCGCATTGTATTACTGTTGTGTATTTGTTTGTTTGAATTATTTTTAGAATCTGGATGTAGGCTCGATTTTTCAGCTTGTGTTTTGTATATATAGGATGGTTTTTTTAATTTTAAATTCCTTTATTTTCATATTCGTTATTTTTCATTTTAAGAAAATAGAAGAAAAAACTATCCTGTTTTCAACAATAACAAGATTTTCTTCTGTAAATCAACAAAAATTGATTTTGCAGAGGAAAAAGTAAGGTGAAGTTAAGTAAGTAATAAGGTTATAGACTTCCAGAGACTTCTATCCCATCTATTTATACCACTATCGTGGGAATGACATTTTCATCTGCATTGATATAAACTTCTAAATCGTCTTATGATACTTCCTATGCATCGGGACAGGTCTGAATAAACCTACTGAAATATATTCTCAGGCCCCCTAAGGCCTTATTAAAGGTTTTCACCATGCCTATTGGGAAAATGCTTACTTTTTTTTAATATCTGACAAAAATATGCAGAAGATAATGGATGATATGAAACTTAAAGAGATTTTTTTTTTATGTGAAATGGAATACAACTATCGCCAATATATTTTCTTATCTATATGAGTTTCATTTCCTACCTGGGGTCACTACAGTGCACATATATGTCTATAGCTTGATTTTGACTAAAACCCGAGTAAATAACACTCAAAACATTAAATAGATTGTACAAATACTGCTGACAATTATTCCATCAAAGAAAATGAACTGTATTTTATTCATATTTCACATTTCAAAGTACATTATTCTTACTCAGATATACGACTTCTGGTACATTAACCGCTGAGCATGAATACAACCAGTCAACATTAAATCAATGACGTCATAGAGCTACGACATTTGGGTGTGTGGGTGTGTGTGTGTGTGTGTAGAGGGGGAGCTATATTCTGTACGGACAATCAATCATTTCATCAATGTATTTAGATAGTATTTCACATTTCAAAGTACATTCTAATTCAGACATACAAAAAATGTTTATCACTTTTAACTACTGACATGTTAAAGGTCACATATATTATGTAAATTACGACCAGAGATGAGTCATAAATAGTCAAAAAAGGTTTGGTTTGTTTGTGTTTTACGTCCTTTTAACAGCTATGGTCAATTAAGGACATGCCATGTTTTGGAGGCGGTGGAAAGCCGGAGTTCCAGGAGAAAAAGCAACGACCTACGGACAGCACTTGGCGACTTCCCCGCACACCAGGTTGAAGGGCTAGTGGTAGCAGAATAGTTTAAACATATTTTATTGCCAAAAAATGCAAGAGGATTGGGCACAAGTTACATGAACATTATTAACGCCCTTTCCTTATAATAAGTGTTACTTATTCATTGCAGTTTATATAATGTACATCTCAATATTCAACATATAATGCACACGTTCATTCTTACTTTTATTTACAAATTATGGTATATTTTGAAATTTGGTCATGAAAATGGAACCATCCAGCACAGTCAGCGCAGTGATATCCTGGCACTATTCCATACTTTCAACTATTCAACAGTTCGTCACGTCCCGTGCTTTGTGGCTTTCTCCTTTTCATTCCATCCTTTCTCGAAAATTCGTTTCTACCGCACTGGCTGTAATTGAAGGCCCATCACATGCCTATATTACATACATTCAAGCACACGCACACTTCTTGCATTCACGCTCTCGTGCACTTAAAAGAAAGTTAAACATTACAGAGGATTACTAAAATAATAAGGAACACACAAGTGTACGTTATGCCATGTAATACGGACACAAGCTAAGAAATGAATATGAAAGATAATGAGGACTGTTGGAGAGGAGACAGAAGAACGTGACCAAATTTAAAACCTGCGAGTACTCGATACATACTGTTGGACATATATAAATACATTTTTATTTTCGTCACTCGAATAATCTTCATGGCCATACAATAATTTCTCTAAGCTTAGAGGTAAGTATTCATGAAGATTTCTAAACATTTCAAATCTTTGATCAGTATATATACTGCATGTAAAAAAGAAATGATGAGCATTTTCATTAGGATATCCACATGCACAAATAGGAGAGTTGATTAGGTTAACATTAAAGAGATCATCATTTAAAGGGCTGCATTTATGACGGAGTTTGGTTAGTAAAATATTTAACTTACGGTCACCGGCTAAATAAAAAACAGGCACTTTAAATGTTTCATTTTGTTTTTTGAGGCAGTTTGTGAAGCTCTTAAAAGAATGTGCAGTTTTAATATTAGTGTCAAGCTCATTCCATAGTCTTAAAGTAGAAGGTATGAACGAGTTGAGTGAAGATTGTAAGCGGAAATTAGGAATGGAATAGTTCTCAGAGTTTCTCAAATTATAAGGAGTTAAAGTAGCTACTAGTGGCGGGAGAAGGTCAGTTAGGTAAGAGGGAGTCATATTGTTGTGAATTTTGTAGAAAAGTTGAAGTTTGCGGCGGGTGCGACGTTGAGACAAGACTTCCCAACCAGTTTCGAAGTAAAGAGACGCTCTACTAGCAAAAGATGGCAGGCCGGTGACAATACGCGCCGCTTCTAACTGGAGTTTTTCAAGTTTATTTGCATCGGCAGTTGTACAACCGTCCCAAACTTCGCAACAGTATTCAAGCAGAGGGAGTATAAAAGTAAGATAAATTCTGTTTAATGTCTTGCGATTTAAAGTATATTTTAACTTGCGGAGAATTCCTATTTGTTTCGTAACAGTTTTACAAATGTTATCAATATGGTGAGTCCATTTACAGTTAGCATCTAGGAAAATGCCTAGATGTTTATGATGTTCGATAAAATCAATATTAACATTATTAAAAATGAGATTGACATCAAGCTCAGCATTGGTATTTGAAATTAGTAGCGCTTCAGTTTTATTAGGATTAAATTTAACAAGCCAATTTTCTGCCCAGTTATGAATTTTTTCAAGATCTCGGTTAGTAGTAGTTTCTAGTTCAATTGCGGAAGGAGAAGAGACGGATAGGGAAGTATCATCAGCAAAAAGACGGGAAGGGCTGACAAGGTTATCAGTTATATCGTTGATATACAAGAGAAAAAGAAGCGGACCTAAGACAGAGCCCTGGGGTACACCAGCATTAGTTGTTTTAGTATGAGAAGTAACATTGTGGATGAAGACTTGTTGATGGCGATTCTGTACATAATCGGATAGCCAGTCTAAAAGATTTCCATTTATTCCATAGCTTTTTAATTTGTGTACAAGACCTGCATGCCAAACCCGATCAAAAGCTTTGGAAATGTCGCAAAAAACAAGACAGGTATGATGACGGTTTTCTAGATTTATGCATACATTATGATAAATTTCAATTAGTTGATGTACTGTTGAGTGACATGGCTGAAATCCAGATTGGTATTTATATAACAATGAATTTTCTAATAAATAATTATGCAGAAATTTTGTAATAACTTTTTCAAAAACTTTTCCTACATTGCTTAATAAAGCTATTGGTCTATAATTACACGGGCATTATTTATCGCCATTCTTAAAAATGGGCATGACTAAAGCTTTTTTCCAGGAATTGGGATAAATTCCTTGATCAAGAGACTTTCTGAATATAAGAAATAGCGGAAATGAAACATAAAGAGCTGTGTTTTTAAGCATTTGGTGACTAATTTTATCATATCCAACAGCTTTACCTAATTTTAGAGACTTAAGGATGTCAACAATATCAGCTTGTATAAAAAATACATTATCTATACGACTTTGGATTCTCATATCAACTTGTGGTAAAGGTACACCTGAGTCGTCTATAGTAGAGATAGACACAAAATAGTCATTTAAAATATTAGCTTTTCGTTCATCATCTACTGCAGTAGAATTAGTAATAGGGTCTTTTAGAGGAGGTATAATGTAAGATACATCTGCACTTTTAGTTAATCTCCGAACCAGTTTCCAAAAATTCTTTTGATTAGTTTTTGCATAGTTATCTAAAAGTCCATTAATATCAGCATAAAAAAGTTCTCTTGTTCTAGGTTTGAGATTGTTGACATGATTTCTATGTTTTTTAACTTTAGCTAAATTCTCTACAGAAAAAAACTCTTTTTTAATTTTTTATGCAATCTATATCTAATCCTAATTTCACGACGTAGTTCAGTAGTAAACCACGGTTTATCATTTGGTCAAACAGTAATAACCTTAGGTGGAATACAAAGATGAGCATATTCCAAATACTTATCTGTAAAAATCGAACACATATCGTCGCATGTATAAGCATTTCTAAATACGTATTGCCAATCGGTGTTTTGTAACAGGTTATTAAATTTAGGATAGTCAGCATTTTTATAACACCAAATCATGCGTTTAAATTTGTTAGTAAGAAAAATGTTTAGTTTAATTTCAACGAGAGTAGCGTCATGGTCCGAAATGTCCCTGTCAATTTCAATAACATCGGAAAAACCAACAACGCATGTATCGCTCACGAGCACGGGGTCAAGGAGCGAAGCACGTGTTTGGCCTACCCGA
>NW_018406742.1:2868-50212 GCF_002113885.1 Mizuhopecten yessoensis | reverse complement strand
AATATTTCCTCACCTCGCATCATTTTAACCTGAGCTTGAGAAAGTTCGTATTGTTGACCTATCTGTATAGCTTTGGTAAGGGTAATGTCTTGACCTTGATCAAGTAAACGTTCTTGTACCTTTTTGTGTTTAACACCAGCGATGATCAGGTCTATCAACACATCATTACTGTCTGTGTATTCGCAATCCATTGCCAATAACTTCAGGTCTTTGACAAAATTATCAAATGTCTCAGATTCAGTTTGTTTTCTTTGATGGAGTTTGTAACGAGCAATTCGTTTGTTTTTCTTGGGTCTGATGTAAACATCTAGTTTGTCCAATATTTTAACAGGATCATCTGTATCATGATCATTTTCCCATGTGAAGGTCTTATATATCTCCCTACCTTCTTGTCCTATCCACATTCCGATCCATCCTGCCTTGTCAGCATTTTCGGCCTTGGCGAGCGGGCCTTTGAAACAGAACGCCACGTGCTGTCGGAATCGGAGAAATTCCTGGTACTGATCGCCGGCTCCCCAATCCAGACGTGGTTGGCAAATGGCGTAGCAGACATGGTTGGTTCAGATCAACGTTTCTGACACCATGTAACTTTTACAGACTGCGTTTAGCAGTAATAATTGAAGAGAATCCAGAGACACTGGAAACGTGTTTCAAGCCGCCATGTTTATTCAAGAACCTTCTAAGTTACAGAGACGCTTGAAGCGTAACATTATCAAGGGGAACAACTCTTGATGCCTTGGAGGCTTATGCATACATTACAGATATCAAACAATAAATACTATTAGTTCTGATATCAAACAAATGATCCTTGTTTTGATATATCCAATAGTAAATTATATTCGTTTTTATTATCAAGCCAGAAATGATACTTATTTTGGGTATCAAACATTATATGATACTTATTATGGTTATAAAACAATAAATGATATTTGTTTTGGATATCAAGCAATATATGAAACTTATGATACTTGCCTTATATATCAAACGAATGACACTTTTTTAAATTCTTTTTAATTATCAAACAATAAATAACATCATTCTGTATGCAATACAACCATATTGATGTCCAAATATAATGGTAAGTTAACATTTCGATACATGGATATGAATATCTCTTTAGGATTAACTATCTATATGAATCGATATATATAAAAAGGATAATGGATCATCACGTAAAGTGATAAAAGTACACACACCATGAACGTACGTGACATTTACAGTCAACAGTGAGGTTATTCGAGCGGAGAAAGTTGCAGAAGATATAGACAGTGCTGGTGAAGATGTTGCTGATGCTGGTTGCAGGACGCGATACACTAAATCAAAGTACTGAGAGTACTTCAATACTGATCATGCAGAGGAGTCATTGTGAAGAGTTGGAATGATGGAATGCAGATGGTGAATGTTTTTGATTAGGATTTTGTCCGAGTCTCTCGATCGTTTGAAGAAAATTCTCCCATCGCTGGTCCAATAAGAATCAATGGACTTGGTCCATTTGGCTCGTCCAAGATCCTTTACTATTGCTTGCCTAGCTTTGGTCAGGTCTTCGGTAATGAAGAGTTTAGACGGGTTATTTTTTAAGCGTTTTTTATTTTTAAACACAGAGTTTTTAAGGTTCCAGCTGCTAAACCGGCATATAATTTGATGTTTCCCTTCGCTAGTGGGCTTCCCAATTACATGAGACCTATAGATATCTTCAGGGCGTAGGTCAACATTTAGCTGAGATTTACAGATGTCAATAATGACTGGGTCAGTGAAACGTTGTTGCTCTCTAGATAACTGGATGTTATGAAACCTGAGGGTGTTCCTCCTACCGTACTGCTCAAGCTCCTCGACTTGGGATACTAGGGATCCAACCTGATTCTCAAGAGTTGAGCACTTGGATGACAAGGAATCGTTTGATGACTTAAGTTCATTGATTGAAGTGGCCTGGTCATGTATCGTCTGCTGTAGCGGTATAATCATGTCTGCCATAGTATCGCGAACAATAGTCTGGAAAGTTTCACGGAGGTGGGGTATGCACGCCTCAGCCCATGCAGGTGCTATACTGGATACAAATGAAGGACTGGAAAGGGTGGAATGCATCAAGCTGGTAAGGTCTATAATCTTGCCTTTGCCTACATCAAGCTGGAGTGGCTGGCCCTCCTCCAGAGAGGAAGGTACCCCCGAGAATGAATTCCGCCTCCTATGGGTTGGGTGGTCAGTAAGTCCGGGGGACACTGAGTCCGGAGACTTCCTTTTAGCTGGGCCTGACGGGGTGCTCCTTGAAGCCGACATTATGTAGTTGGAGTAGAATGACTAAATACGAAGGATACTAGAACGTGTTTAGTGGTCTATGTATATGACCTGTACAAAGACATGTAAACCAAGATGGCTGAAGTGTTCGAACAAAGGTCAGTGACGAGTCGGTTGACAAAAACATAAACGCCTCTTCATGGGTGGGTATAATCGGAGTTAAGATAGCATAATGACAAGAAGATTAGCACGCTGTCAAAATTACAGATATGTACCCACCGTCTAGAACACACACAGATGTATAACACAGCATTTCTTGGTGGAGCTGGTCAGATTCGAACAATGCAGATCGCCATCTTATGACGTCACCGGTAGCAGAATAGCAGACGCCTTCACCACTTGGCCACCGCGGTCCCTGAGTAAAAAGTGGAGCTCATCAGAGATAAAGAACAAGTTGTGAAATGTCACCAGAGACAAAGAACAAGGGGTGAAAGGTCAACAGAGACAATGAACAAGGGGTAAAAGGTCACCAGAGACAAATACCAAGGGGTTAAAGGTCACCAGAAGTAAAGCGGTTATAAGAGGTAAGTGAAATATTACCAGACAAGGTGAAAGGAAGACAGGGGCTAGGTGAAGGATCCTAAAGGGTCACCATAACAAAATGAAAGGTCAACAGAGGTGAGCAAAGTTCATACGGGTATCAGGGAAAGGTCGCCAGAGAAAAGCGTGAAAGGTTATCAGGATTAAGTTAGAATGTTGTCAGAGATAAGGTGAAAGGTCACATTATTTAGGGAGAAGGTCACCAACGATAAGGTAAAATGTCAGCAGAATAAATATTGCGAGCAATCCTAAGTCCCGAACTCTGGACAAACGTCTCTATAAAAAATCACCAAATGTCTTTTACTCTGTGTTATGCTGGGACAAGGTACCCGATTTTAATTGCGACATTCTACCGTCCCAAGAGGTACACACATACATTATTTGGCAATCGGAGTTGACATTTTACATGAAAGTTGTCCCGGACAAAGTTACAAACGGTGTGAAAAGAGCCATAGCTCTTGATATTCATTGAGTCTGATTTCAGTTCGAGACACTTTGCCATCTCAATAATTACTCACATACAGCATACATGGTCCTTGAAAATAAATGTATAAGTTCCAAATAAAGCCACGCACTGATGGACGGACTGACGGACGGACTAATGGATGGAGTGCATACATATCGTCCTGTCGTTGGTACCATTGGGGACTTGTGATTTGTGATAAATAATATAAAAATAATAATAGACTTTTGGATAGAGCCTTTTAATTGATGTATGAGAACAAATTATGTATAGAGTTTTACAAAAATAGAATTGTAATTACAACTTGAGAGTATGACAAAAAAGTGTTAGATTTATGCAAAGTAACAATACAAAGTTAAACATCAGCTTTTTATTTCATACCTTCCATTCAAAATATTATAAAAAATATTATAAAAATATTAACGTAATGTCAGATGGAAAATACCACATAAGATATAACTTTCGTCTTAAAACAAAAATAAATATCGGACTTGAGCAAGGCTGCTAGTACTATTGAAAGAATATAATATATGCTAGTAGAAATCTCGCTCAAGATAAGTTTTTCAGGTGGGATTGATTCAAGTCAAACCTACTCAAATATTGATAAACCAACAATGAAACGAAAACTAAAAGCGAAAGTAGTGAACTTTTCGATTGCGTCAGCCCTATGAAATGATGAAATAACAGTAAATCTGTATAGAGAGGAGTTAATTGTCCCCGTTATGTTGTAGATGAATGGATATCGAGAAGAAATATCAAACAATTCGGTAATGTAAGTATAAACATAGGTCGTAAATTAACCAGATAACGATATGTATGGAATGAACGATTAGGCGATGGTTATATGTCGACTCCGTGGCGCAACGGTAGCGCGTCTGACTCCAGATCAGAAGGTTGCGTGTTCAAATCACGTCAGGGTCACGAAATTATTTGTTTTCAATCTTCATAAAATATGCTCAACATTTTACCATGTTGAAATACTCCCTTATTATTTTAAAAGGTAAAATCTTATTATAATCTACGAACATTCGCTGTCCATTATAACTATTTTTTTCAAATTAAGAAAATATTGTTTATGAACTTTTTACTTTCTAAATGCCAATATTTACCACAGGGCATAATATAAGTGTTACAGTAGGTACGTGTCGACATTTCCTTGTGTATTTACAATAAGAGGTTTAATTTATATAATATTAGATCACACATCATATAAGTTTGTCCAGTTCTCCCCCTTTTACGGTAGACCTTGTTACCCCTTTTACTATCATGTTTGTCTTGTAAGCTTTATTTGCTTCCAGTTTAAATAATCTTAAATTGAAATATCATGCGGCATATTTTAATCATATGCTTCTAACATAAGTTTATAGATCTGCTAAACTTTATTGGTAACTGACATCAATGTCACTTTTTTAAAACAAAGTATATTAGTGTATATCCTGTCAATTTTTACGTTTTGCTATCGTATATTATACTCATAGTGTTTTAACCCTTAATTAGAAATTCTTGTGTAACATACAAGCTTTCAGTACTTAATCTAGTTTTATAAATTATAATTTCTAATGCTGCCTGTCTGTGATTATGTACATGCTGTTTTGCTCGTGTACCTTGTTTTACCTGTTAAATTGCCTCTGTGATGTTTGTTTGTCATTTAACTAGTCTTTGTTATTACCTGTTAAATTGCCTCTGTGATATTTGTTTGTCATTTAACTAGTCTTTGTTATTAACTGTTAAATTGCCTTTGTGATATTTATTTAACAAGTCTTTGTTTTACCTGTTTAATTGCCTCTGTGATGTTTGTTTGTCATTTAACAAGTCTTTGTTTTACCTTTTTAATTGCCTCTGTGATGTTTGTTTGTCATTTAACTAGTCTGTGTAATTACATGCATGTGATTGTTATTATACTTCATGTTTGTCGCAGAATAGCACTACAGTGCTATTGTTTAATTGTTTTAGATATGCGACGTTAAAGAAAAAATGTTTCTTGTATCAGTAGTATAAACTAGTTGGTTATACTACCGTTGACAAAATGCAGACATCATTTTGGTATCTCCGTTGTCATGGAACAGCCGTTGTCATGGTACAGCCGTTGTCATTAGCAAGCGTTGCCATTGTAAGTCCATTGTCATGGTACTTCGTTGCCATGGTACTATATGACGTTTAGGTACCTTTTTTTGTCAGGATACAATAGCTGTCATGGTGTAACCCTGACAATAATAGCAAATACACATTCCTTTCTGGGGATTTTTGTCGACAGATTCTCAACGACGCCAAGAAATCCAGCCCATTTGATATCCGGGCATTTGACACCTATATACCAGGAACTGTCGATACTATGTACAACAAGACCATGAGAAAAAACAACCACGTGATGACGTCTTCATTATCCGTTATGTTCTCGCGAGATCCGTTTGAAAGATTATTTTCGACAAATTTGTTTCCCCGAACTTCAATTTCTGGATAAATAAAGGAACAGGTATTATTCGTAAATATCGAAAGTTTCAAAAGTTTAGCAGTTTACGATGCGGAAATGACGTCACTTTTGCAGAATTTGTGAAATATGTTGTAAACCATGCACACGGCCAGGAAAAAGTGGACAGCCATTTTGTAACAATAACAGAACACTGTCGCCCATGTCATATCCGGTATGACGTCATAGGAAAGATGGCGACATTCTACAATGATACTATGTTTTTAATACGTACTGTATGTCATACAAAGATGCGCGATAAACTGCAAGATCAATTTTTTGATGCACATTTAAGAGATCAATTCTCACACAGCGTGGATTTGTTGTTTTTCTACAAAAGAGACCTTGTCGATCGTTACAAATGCGTGCCGGCTCAGCAACGGATGTGGTGCGCGCTTCAACTGCGCGGGTTGATAAGTTTGGAAACTTAATATCCAATCAAAAGAAGTGAAAGTGATGATATCAGCAAGGACCAGTTACTACAAGTATTGTTTAATAGTTTGAAGGACAGAGTACCACATTTTCACAAGAAAGACGCCATGTTTGAAGCGTATGCCTCTGTCGACTTTGTAGACTTGCACGAGCTCCGAGACGTATTCAGATCAGATTGTGATCTGTTTGATTATGACTGTTCACCATCAAGTATATTTAACCAATCGATACCAAGGAAACATCCAGACCGGTTCTTCAATGTTGAGTGATTAAACAGCTCGAACTTGGTTTGAATATTTCGCATGCGAAAATGTAGACGCCACGATGTGCAGTTTCCCTAAATAGGACCTTTTTATTTTTAAAGACATTTTTAAAAGAACAAAACCAAATGACAAAATATACGAAAACAAAAAAAAATCGAACACATTTCGGCAAAGTTTTAAGTAAATCACCGTTACGGCTATTACTCGTTTATCACATAATTATAAACTTTTTAGTGTCATGTGTCTAGTTAAGACGGAGGATGACAGTGAACATCTGCAGCCAAATCGTATTATGTTCACTCACTCACATGTTCAGAAAGATAATTATACAATATTGTAACTGGACATCCCTGTCAGAATCATTTTTTATCGATAAAATGAGTATCATTTTCATTGACGGAACACTTAAATAGATTAACTGCATTAGTTTCTTTGATGTCGTGGGACTGTTATTGTCCGATATGAGAAGTTTATCAGTGATGTTTTAAACTTTTAACTTATTTCTTAAACTTCTTCAGCCTTTTGAATAGCTCGCTTGCTTTTCACCAAGGCGGCCGGGGTTCGATTCCCCGATCGGACGTGAAAAGGTATGGGGTCACCAGCCCGACCATATGGATTTTCTCCCGGTACTCCGGTTTTCTCCCACATTAAGACCCCTGCGCACTAAAATCCGGGTTAACAAAAGTGATTAGTGTAAGTTGTAAAATCTAAACAAATATTTATATCAAATTTTCGATGGCAAAAAATGGGTACGGACCCTCTCATCCGCCCATGATTATATCGGGGTATTGTGAGCAATTTAATCACGGTCTCTAGTCACAAGCTGAAGTTTTGCATGAATACATAAACATTTTACGATGTTGTTTTACATTTGAGGAAATTTAGAGAAATCTAAGTAGATGCAGTACTTCCCCCTGGTAACACATGAACCCGGGAACATAAGACGAGTTGTATCTATCCTGATGTGTAGAGGGTGATATAAGACGAGTTGTATCTATCCTGATGTGTAGAGGGTGATATATGACGGGTTGTATCTATCCTGATGTGAAGAGGGTAACATAAGACGAGTTGTATCTATCCTGATGTGTAGAGGGTAACATAAGACGAGTTGTATCTATCCTGATGTGAAGAGGGTAATATAAGCCGAGTTATATCTATCCTGATGTGTAGAGGGTAACATAAGACGAGTTGTATCTATCCTGATGTGAAGAGGGTAGTATAAGACGAGCTGTATCTATCCTGATGTGAAGAGGGTAATATAAGACGAGTTGTATCTATCCTGATGTGTAGCGGGTAATATAAGACAAGTTGTATCTATCCTGATGTGTAGAGGGTAATATAAGACGAGTTGTATATATCCTGATGTGTAGAGGGTAATAAACCCAAGACGAGTTGTATCTATCCTGATGTGTAGCGGGTAATATAAGACAAGTTGTATCTATCCTGATGTGTAGCGGGTAATATAAGACAAGTTGTATCTATCCTGATGCGTAGAGGGTAATATAAGACGAGTTGTATCTATCCTGATGTGTAGAGGGTAATAAATATAAGACGAGTTGTATCTATCCTGATGTGATAATAACGCTTTATCACAACCTAGTTTGTAGGTCGTTTTAAAGCGGTTCACAAATCATTTTCCGTGGTTATAGGGCCTTTGCAACCAGCCACCATGTTTCTCAACTCCCTGGGGATCATACAGCCGGTGCTGCCATTTTGGCGCTCACAGCTAGCATTCAACAATGGTAGCACTGTCCAACCACGAACTCATTTACAGCTGAGTAGACTGGAACAAGCGGATTGAAGTATCTTGTTCAAAGATACAACACAGTGGCGTGACGTGACTCGAACCCGCAACGATCTCGGCGTCCTACCACTAGTACTCACTAGACTACCGTGCCTACGTTTTTGAGAAGAGGAATACAAATGGGCTTCCATCTATATACCGTGTGCTTTACATAACCTAGGGTATAGCATGGCTCATTTTCACAATAAAATAATCCCAATTATACCTTTATTGTCAGTTCTTAGGACACAGCTGGCGATACGCAAACAGGCCAGATACGAGGACAGATCAGGAAAGGGAGACGCGTGCAAATATAATCATGGGTTCACCAGATCACATATGGTATGATGACAGATAAAAACTATGTTCAGGCATCTTAATATTGAATAAAGAAATGTCCTTCGACGTGGATTAAAAATGAGTGCAGTCATCAGAAACAAAATGGAACGTCACATGACGTAAGGTGAAAGGTCACCAGACGTAAGGCGAAAGGTCATCAGACGTAAGGCAAAAAGTCATCAGACGTAAGGTAAAATGTTATTAGACGTAAGGCGAAAGGTCATCAGCCGTAAGGTAAAAGGTCATCAGACTACACGCAAATGAGAAACAAGGGAAAGGTTATTACTTTTTATCAGGACAGGTTCAAACATACTTACGGTTATGATTTCTCAGGACCCTGTGATTGGGCTTATAAGTAGTATTTATTATCAGGAAAGGTTAAAACATGTTTACAGTGATACATGCTCCAGGCCCCTATGACCGGCCTAAAATCAGAGTTATTTATAATCAGGACAGGTTCAAACAATCTCATAGTCATAAAATCTCGGGTCCCTATGACTGGGCTAAACTCAGAGGTACTTATTATCAGGACAGGTTCAAACATACTTAGAGTGATAAATGCTGGGGTCCATGTGAACGGGTTTACTTAAGACACAATCAAAAATAGACTTCAGCTTAAGGTCCAAACATGCCCACAAAGATAAATTCTCAGGCTCCCGTAACCGGCCTAAAAAGTGGTTTTTATCATCAAGACAGGTTCAGACATACTTACAGTGGTAAAATTATCAGGCCCCTATGACCGGGCTAAAATCAGAGGTATTTATTATCAGGACAGGTTCAAACATTCTCACAGTGGTAAATTCTCGGGTCCCTGTGAACGGGCTTACTTAAGACACAACTATATCTATATTTAACCCAACTATAACTTTCGAGCGGTATTTAAAATGACATCAGGAAAATAAAATTGGCAAATATCTGTGACATTATTAGGTCATATCTATTGGGAAAATGCTGACTTTATTTTAAAGTTTCTATCAAAAATATGTGGAAGATAAAAGCGGATATGAAATGAAAAAGAAATCACATTTTCGACAGAGAATCTCTTTGGATGTGCAATAGAATACAACTATTGCCAAACAGATTTTCTTTCTGTATGATCTTTTTACCTGTGGACACTACACTGGACATATGTTTCTATACCTAGACTTTTGACTAAAAACATTCGCATATTTTAAACCGACACAACAATGAACAACAAAAGGTAAATTTGTGGCCTTTAGTTTGGTACGAAGGTGTTTAATTATATCATGCATGTGTTACATAGTAATAAAAGAATTTAAATAGATTTTACAAATGCTGCTCACAATTATTCAACCAATCAAAGAAAATGTACTGTTTTCTATTCATATTTCACCTTTCAAAGTATATTCTAGTTCAGATTTAAATGAAATGTTTATCACTTTTAAATACTGACCTCTGGAACATATTAACCGCCTGGCATCAACACAACCAGTCTACATTAAATTGATGATGTCATAGAGTAAGTGATAACGAGTTTTGACAAATATTTGACACTGGAATATAGTCATTAGAGTGTTAACTCCAATTAGTACAATGCATAGCTGAATAATGTGTAAAGGACTCGAACAAGGGGAGCGAACTCGTTCTGACTTACTGTATACCCCAATCTTATGTTGATACTTGATGTAAATCGATTTGTTATTTGTGGTACATTAACAGTGTAGATTATAAATGGCTTGAGGACGAGTCTGTCATAACACATATCGTTTTACATAATACTATGCTGACCAGCCTTTACGTACAATTCAATAACTTCTGAACCGAAAGACCTTACTGACCTTTCTGTGTCAGTTATAATACCCAGTTCACAGCGGAACATATTGATACACATGCAATGTTGATTTGTTTGTAAACAGATTTTATCGGATTGTTATACAATACTTTTGTAGTTTGAAGTCGTGTGAGTAATGCCAGATGTTAATGGCATTCTCTTTCCAGCTCTCTTTTTGCCCCCCCCCCCCCCCCGCCTCTGTCTCTCTCTCTTTGCCTCCCCCCTCTGTCTCTCCCGCTTAACTTTGGGTATGTCTTTTGCCCGAAATAGATTTGAACTTGTGATTATTGCTTTCATCAATTTTTCCTTAAAACTGTTGCAGCTTTTGATAAATATCAGGCAAGTGTTTATCAGATTCTTTATACATTACTTCCTCTGACATTTTGCTGTCAACTCAATATACTTACATTTTTATTTGAATATGCTGTAACATCTTTATAAAAACTGGTAGTTAACTATAGTAGGAGGGCTACACAACATTTTACCTTACCTCTGATAACCTTTTACCTTACGTCTGAAGACCTTTTACCTTACGTTTGATGACCTTTCACCTTACGTCGGATGACCTTTAACCTTACATCTTGTGACGTTCATCTTGTTTCTGATGATTGACATTTCTAGATTCAATATTAAGATGCCTGAACATAGTTTTTATCTGTCATCATACCGAATGTGACCTGGTGAACCGTATAATCCATGATGATATTTGCACACGTCTCCCTTCCTGACCTGTCCTCGTATCTGGCCTGTTTACGTGTCGCCAGCTGTGTCTTAAGAACTGACAATGAAGGTATAATTGGGATTATTTTATAGTGAGAAGGAGCAGTGATATACCCTAGTTTATATACAGTACACGGTATATAGATGGGAGCCCATTTGTATTCTTCTTTTTCTCCTAGAAACCACGTGCATCACGCATAGCCTTAAGCTAGTGCTAAACAGTCTTGTCATACAGTAAGCCGGTTTTAACTAATACATGGAACTGACAGAATAGGTAAATTGTTGTTGGCATTTTCGCTGAATGTTTATCTAAACCAATAAAATGTGTAATTCGACCCGCTTCACATCAGGATAGATACAACTCGTCTTATATTCCCGGGTTCGTGTGTCATGGGAAGTATTGCATCTACTTAGATTTCTCTAAATTTCCTCAAATGTAAAACAACATCGTAAAATATTCATGTATTCATGAAAAACTTGAGCGTGTGACTAGAGACCGTGATTAAATTGCTCAGAAACCCTCGAAATAATCATGGGCAGATGAGAGGGTCCGCCCCCTTTTTTTGCCATCGAAATGTGATATGAATATTTGTTTTATTTTACAACTTATACTAATCACTTTTGTTAACCCGGATTTTAGTGCGCAGGGGTCTTAATGTGGAAGGAAACCGGAATACAGGGAGAAAACCCACGCGGTCGGGCAGGTGACCCCATACCTTTTCACGTCCGATCGGGGAATCGACCCCGGCCGCCTTGGTGAAAGGCAAACGCGCTATCCACTGCGCCACCCAGCAACCCGTGAGCGTAACCCTCGGAATTTTGAGGATGGAATCCACCTGAATATTCAAATGTGGAGTTATAGAAACGTTCGTGATGTCAACAACTGTATGAATCACTGGCGACACATCGTACACACCGGAACCGGAAAATCTTGTTCACGCTCAATTGTCATAGTTACCCTGGTACACAGAGCTATCTGAACAGGAGAAAAAGCAACGGAATGTCGTGTTACTGATGTCAACATACCATATAAGGATCTGGCACGACTATAAGGTCACGTGATCTCCTAGGAAACGTGATTCTTTCTACGTCAACATGAAATGTCTAACATTGATCATACCAAGGTGTGTTAAAATACTGAAGTTAAAGAAATAAGTTAAAAGTTTAAAACAACACTGATAAACTTCTCATATCGGACAATAACAGTCCCACGACATCAAAGAAACTAATGCAGTTAATCGAACTCGTAATTTTAGTGTTCCGTCAATGAAAATGATACCCGTTTTATCGATAAAAAAGTGATTCTTACAGGGATGTCCAGTTGCAATATTGTATAATTATCTATCTGAACATGTGAGTGAGTGAACATAATACGATTTGGTTGCAGATGTTCACTGCCATGCTCCGTCTTCACTTGACACATGACAATAAACAGTATATAATTACGTGATCAACGAGTAACAGCTGCTGGCATGTAACGGTGATTTATTTAAAACTTTGTTGAAATGTGTTCAATTGTTACACGTCTGTTTGTTGCTTATTTTGTTGATATATTTCGTCATTTGTTTTTGTTCTTTTAAAACTTTCTTCAAAAAAATGAAATGAAAGGTCCTATTTAGGGAAACTGCATATCGTGACGACCATATTGTCTTATGCAAAATATTCAAACCAAGTTCAAGCTGTTTAATCACTCAACATTGAAGAACCGGTCTGGATGTTTCCTTGGTATCGATTGGTTAAATACACTTGATGGTGAACAGTTATAATCAAACAGATCACAATCTGATCTAAAAACGTCTCGGAGCTTGTGCAAGTCTACAAAATCGCTTCAAACATGGCGTCTTTCTTGTAAACACGTGGTACTCTGTCCTTCAAACTATTAAACAATACTTGTAGTAACTGGTCCTTACTAATACCATCACTTTCACTTCTTTTGATTGGATATTTAGTTTCAAAACTAATCAACCCGCGCAGTTGAAGCGCGCGCAACATCCGTTGCTGAGCCGTATGGAAACTTGGCAAGCATTTGTGACGATCGACAAGGTCTCTTTTGTAGAAAAACAGCAAATCCACGCTGTGTGAGAATTGATCTCTTACATATACATCAATAAATTGATCTTGAAGTTTATCACGCATCTTTGTATGACCTGCAGTATGTATTAAAAACATAGTATCATTGTAGAATGTCGCCATCTTTCCTATGGCGTCATACCGGATATGACATGGGCGACAGTGTTCTGTTATTGTTACAAAATGGCTGTCCACTTTCTCCTGGCCGTGTGCATGGTTTACAACATATTTTACAAATTCTGCAAAAGTGACGTCATTTCCGCATCGTAAACTGCTAAACTTTGGAAACTTTCGATATTTACGAATAATATCTGTTCCTTTATTTATCCAGAAATTGATGTTCGGGGAAACAAATTTGTCGACATATGCCCAAAATAATCTTTCAAACGGATCTCGCGAGAACATAACGGATAATGAAGACGTCATCACGTGGTTGTTTTCTCTAATGGTCTTGTTGTACATAGTATCGACAGTTCCTGGTATATAGGTGTCAAATGCCCGGATATCAAATGGGCTGGATTTCTTGGCGTCGTTGAGAATCTGTCGACAAAAATCCCCAGAAAGGAATGTGTATTTGCTATTATTGTCAGGGTTACACCATGACAGCTATTGTATCCTGACAAAAAAGGTACCTAAACGTCATATAGTACCATGGCAACGAAGTACCATGACAATAGACTTACAATGGCAACGCTTGATAATGACAACGGCTGTACCATGACTATAATAACAATCACATACATGTAATTACAAAGACTAGTTAAATGACAAACAAACATCACAGAGGCAATTGAACAGGTAAAACAAAGACTAGTTAAATGACAAACAAACATTACAGAGGCAATTAAACAGGTAATAACAAAGACTAGTTAAATGACAAACAAATATCACAGAGTCAATTAAACAGGTAATAACAAAGACTAGTTAAATGACAAACAAATATCACAGAGACAATTAAACAGGTAATAACAAAGACTAGTTAAACGACAAACAAACATTACAGAGGCAATTAAACAGGTAATAACAAAGATTAGTTAAATGACAAACAAACATCACAGAGGCAATTAAACAGGTAAAACAAGGTACACGAGCAAAACAGCATGTACATAATAACAGACAGGCAGCATTAGAAATTGTAATTAATAATACTAGATTAAGTACTGAAAGCTTGTATGTTACACAAGAATTTCTTATTAAAGATTAAAACACCATGAAAGTGTAATATACATTTATGCTAAGATAGCAAAACGTAAAAATTGACAGGATATACACTAATATAGTTTGTTTTAAAATAGTGACATTGATGTCAGTTACCAATAAAGTTAAGCAGATCCATTAACTTTTGTTAGCAGCATTTGATTAAAATAGTCAGCATGAAATTTCAATTTAGGATCATTTAAACTGGAAGCAAATAAAGCTTACAAGACAAACATGATAGTAAAAGGAGTAACAATGTTTACCGTAAAAAGGGGAGAACTGGACAAACTTATATGTTGTGTGATCTAATATTATATATATTAAACCTCTTATTGTAAATACACAAGGAAATGTCGACACGTACCTACTGTAACACTTATATTATACCCTGTGGTAAATATTGGCATTTAGAAAGTAAAAAGTAATAGACAGCGAATGTTTGTAGATTATAATGAGACATTACTCAAGTACAAATCACACAAAGATAATGTGCAGGATAACACACATGTACACGGTACATAGATTAGGTTTTTGACCTAACGCCAGGAGTCTAGGACTTTATACTGTCTGTGGGTAAAATCACGTGATATACCCGTAACGAGGTAGTGTACAGTTAAAGTTTTACCGACATAACAACAAAAAGGTGGCAGTTCACAGTTCGTAGGCAAAATATTCCTTCAAATTCACTAAAGTGCCAACCCACACCATGGCAAGTAACAGGTCCGTACGGCGTGGCCAGGAGCCCGTTACATATACGTGTGCTTTGTGTGACAGTGAAGACGGGGTACGATGGTATTGCAACGACTGTCAGGAGAATTTATGTGACCGTTGTAAGGAATTCCATAAACGCGGACGGAAAACTAAAAACGATGACGTCGTGTCGATCGGGGAGGCTAACCGTCACGGCGACATGCCTGTACCAGAGGTATGTAAACTACACCCAGGTAAACTGTGTGATTTCTATTGTTCGGACTGCAACCTGTTGATTTGTTCGATGTGTTTATCTAAAACTCATAGACACCACAACTGGAAACGTTTTGAAGACGAATTTTCTATTAAAAAGCAACATTTCAAAGAACATATGACAGCGGTTTCTGTTAAAATAAAATATTTCAAGAACGAGACCTCAGAGCGACATCGTATTAACGAAGGGTTCAACGACAACATTGATACAATGAGGAAAGAGGTGAACTCTCAAAGGACGAAGTTAAAGGCAGAAGTAGATTATATCGCTGATGCAATACTCGCTGAATTATTGGCTTTAGAAAAAGAAGAATCAACCATGCACAAGAAAGATTGTCAAAGATCAGAGAAAAAAGTCGAAGAACTGACGCGTCTGCTTGAACCAGCGGAACTGACGAATACATCAAGCGTATCCTTGTTTGAAACAGAAAGGTCATTGAGGACAACTCTGTATGACGTTAATGTGAAATATGTCTCACCAAAACAACCAAGCTTTGTTACCGGAGGTATCGACCGCGTCCTGTTGACGAAAATGTTAGGTGAATTACACCACGAGAACCAGTATGAGAAGACAGACATCGACAGTAAACACGTACAACGTCTCTCTAAGTTTACTGTTACTCCACAAAATATAATACTCGGTATATGTCCAGTCGACGACCGTCACGTTTGGTTATCAGTACATCAATTCAAAGGTCTGGTACTGATTAACAGGAAGGGTGTGGTCATAGAGACAGTAAAACTGGACTTCTGTCCGTACAGAACCATCATGGTCGGGACAACAGACATACTTATGATCAGTTTTCCATGTAGTACATTTGTATATAAACTATCACTACACAACAAACAAGTGACAACATTTGCTGACATCAGACCACATGAGATAGGTGACATCAGCATCAACGAGAAGGACGAGGTGTTTGTTAGTACGGGTACACCGGACATAGTGGTACTGAATCAGTCAGGCACGATTGTGAGGAAGGTCACGACTGGATCAGAAACAATAAGGTACGTTGTCTGCTTGTCATCTGGACGTCTATGTGTAGTTCAAAAAGTTGGAGAAAGTTTTACTGATAAAGAGATAAAGATAACAGACGAGTCAGGTACCGTCATACAGACATGGACTGGGGAACTCGACAACGGTCAAAAGGTCGGTAGTAAGCAACTATGTAAGATGTCATGTGATAAGTACGATAGAGTGTTTGTACCAGACATCAGTAACAAGCAGGTGTACGTCCTACCGAGAAACGGCAAACAAGCTGTGTGTCTCCTGGACCGGAGACACGGAGTGGTGGGACCTTCAGCGGTGGGTGTGGACACGTGTGGTAACGTGTGGATCGGGTGTGTGGACGGTACTGTACACGTGATGGGACTGTAACATAAGGGAAATAGTAATATACGGTTCACTTGACCTCATGGTACAATAATTCGCGGTAATAGGACAAACATAAGTAACTCGATTGTTTGTACCAACCGATAAAACAAGATCATTGGAATGATCATCGAATTAGTGAGCTAGACTGAGGAGAGAAAGAGCAGCTCAGACAGAGACAGAGATAGAGTGACGGACAGAGAGGGAAACAAAAACAATATCTATAATTATGAGTTTTTGTATAAAATGTATCTTTATGGGTTGTTACTCGGAAAATTTCGTTATTGAATGAAATAAACACCCAAATACATTATATAAATTGGCTTTAGATTTGAATACTTTTCTTAGACCAAAGAAAAAATGTTTATTTCCGGTTACCTACCCTATACATTGTGCCTACCATAAACTTTTTTTATTAAGGTTTTCTTTTGCAATTTTAAAGGAAACACTGTTAAAGTATAAATCACTCTTGTGAATTTTTTTTTTTTTACCTACCCTAATTTTTTCAGACGTGTAACAGACCTGGTTTTTAGTGTTTTTTCGATTCATGTATCGATATATATATAGAGGATCGGTCATAAGTTTCCATTGATATTTGATTGATGATACAAGCGTTGGATTTTTCATTTTTGTGATCCTCTTGCGAACAAAGAAGAAAAATCCAAAACGAGTATCATCAATCTAATATGAAGCTTGGGAACGAAGGACAAGATTCTTTTTATCATTTAATACAAAGTAAACTGTATAATTGTGATCTGATACGAATGTTTTGCATTTGGCCGCCTCTGAAACGATGAAAATTGCGTCCGCTTCACAATGACGTGACGTCACATTGATTGTTCCTATTTAAGGATTTACCTTCTTAATGCGCACCATAGAATATGTTCGTTGCCAACTGCGTTCATATTACCATATACACCGTCATAATGAAGGTCAATACTTATATTTACATTCAAAAAATGTTCAAATGCTACATTCCACAGAAAAAAAGGTCGAAGCGGGTTGCAACCATAGTAACTACGGTAGCCGTGGTTACCAGGACAATATAGTTCCAGTGAATCCACATCGATATATGAGTAAATTTAGAAAATACGCAGTGAACAGCACCATTTGTTTCCCTTAATGGTTTTTCAATTTCAAAATATTTACAACGGTCGTCATGTACGTGCATTGTCACACTGCTCATGGAGTGACGCGGTTAGAACGAAGCCGCCATTGTTGACGTTACCGCCAAAGAAATTTGAATGTGCATCCATGGAATAAGAAGTTCGTCAGCATTGTTTTGTTGTATAATTGGACATAATGGATCCAATCATTGGTTGTCATTGGACTGTTATCTCGCTAAAGCGTTCACGGCGCCATATTTGAAACAAGCATCAATCTGCCGAGCCTTTTTTCACTGCGTATACGCACGGAATTAGATAATCTAAGTCCGTGGTATACGCTAATGTATACACAGTCAGAGTATACTAAGCTGAAGAAGGGAGACATGTAAATATTCGATTGTGACGTCATTTCCGGAGTGATAATACACATGTTACATAAACATAATTTATGTGATGGCTTTATGACACTGCATAACACGGTATTCATATGATAAAAACTATTATGACTATTTAACAACTATAAATTTAAGTGTGTGTTACATAGATGTTTACAAAATGTAATCAACCGGTAAATGTAATACAGGTTTGGTTGAGTTGTTTTATTAAGGATTGGTTGTCATATTTTTTACATGCATTGGTGTGTAACATACATTGGCTTACCTACATATTGAATGGTGCACGCTAGCGAACCATGTTAAATATGTAGGTAAGCCAATGTATGTTACACACCAATGCATGTCAAAAATATGACAACAAATACGTTACATTTTATGTTAATCAACTTACAGTTCACGCAGAAATAAAGACATAATATTAGCCTGAACATGTTTCAACGTCAGAGAACAGCCACCAGTTGACAGCGGAACAGTGCAATCTCCAACGTTACAGTTATGACTCATAAGCATAGCGACGTCACAATAGCCCAATGTATGTTATACGAAATAATTTAATCTTGCTTGTAACAATTATTTTCATTGGCTTAAAAAATTATGTTATCATCCCATAACGTTTGTAACGTCGCTTTTGATTGGTTGATACAGCGGCGTAATAATTTCTAAGAGAAAAGAGTCCATCAATAAAAGTGGATTTCCACAGGGATTGTGTATAGTAGATTAAATTATAAGGATTGACTTGAATATATTTTTTATGTTATGGAGCTATAACACAAAAAAAGCGGAGTGTACTCTCATCATAAACCTCCATAACATAAAAATATATTCAAGTTAATCCTTAAATAACATACATTGGGCCCGGTAGAAACATCAAGGCTCTGTGCAGTGGAAATGTAAAAATTACCTTGTAGTCTTGAAATGTAACAAGAATGACTGATATATTTTGATTTGTATTTACATTGTTATAACCTTTAAACAGACATATATAGATAATATGTTTTACGGCACCGCCGTTAGTGAGGGCGGAGCCAGGTTGTACTGTAAATGTATCGGAATATCGGTACTGTACTCTTTCAAGCATTGAGTGATGTGTTGAATGACTAAATCAGACCTACATGTATAGCTATACAGTGTATATTACAGTTAAGTTTCCTTTCTTGATTTCTTTTTGGCTGACAAGATGTTTGATATCTTGAAGTTTTCCGCCTAGGCGTATGATGACATGACATTAATGTGAGAATGCGAAAGGTTCATTAGACTCTATATAAGTAAAATAAAATAAGAAAAATATGCGATATCACAATTTTTGTCATTTTTCAATACCCATCATTGCAGCCCAGAGAGTCAATAGATCTATATATAATATATGTATTGTGGATGAATACATTTGTTTCAGCGACTTACTGACTATATGCTTTATATGTGTCTGCTTTATGTATAATTTTAGCAATAGAGAAAATGTATTGTTTCCTCAATTAAAAATTGAATCAGTTCAGCATATAAAACTGTATAGATATTTTTTTTAAATCGTGCAGATTTGTAAAACAGCAGATTTTCTTTTATGAATAAAAAATAGCTGTGAGATAGTAATCAAAAATGAAAATGTTACAATATCGTCTAGTCATCAGTTTCCGTGCGTTATGTATGTACACGCAGCCATTTTATCAAGCTATAACTCGTTATTACGTGACCTGCTGGACACACCACAAGGATATTTTGGGCGTTTGACCATTGTCTTTAAACTGACACAAAAATTACCGGAAGTTTGTCCGGGAAACATCAGAAATAATCACCGATTTAAAAAAAACACGCATAAATATGCAGTATTGCTTAATGCACTTTTTATCTTGCTCAAAATGAGCCCATATCTGAAAAAACAATGATATATTTCATTCATGACAAACGTAAGAAAAAGTTGTATGCAAATGTGGCCACATCTCCTCTCCGACTTTTTTCCACTTCCGAAGAGCCAAGGAGACATCTTATATCGATAAACAGTGTTTTTAATGAAACGTTAACGTTGTAATGCAATGAACTTCCAATTTTCACTAATTTTAAATAGAACAAAATGAGAAATAACTTACCATCAACCAAAACCGATATAATACTGCAGAAAAAAAATAATAACAGATTCTATATTATAACCAAATAAATATAATAAATGATTTTAAAAAAATACATGATTTCGTTCAATTTGACATCTTGAAAAATCAATTAAAAACTTATTTTGATAATTAATTTGACGATCAAAGATATTTTTTTGTATTCCAAACGCAGCTTTTGTTCTTGCAGGTCACTGTAGAGAAGTTCTTTTTAGTGTTTTCGAGTTATCTTTCTTTGAATAGTAAATCAAAATAGACAAACGGAAACATATGACGGCTACTTCCGACGGCTACTTCCGACGGGAGAAATTTGTTAAAAATTGTTTGTTCTAATTTTTCAAAGTACAGTTTTATGTTGCTAGTTTTTTGTTTCTATTAGTAGATTGTATACATGTTTATGACAGTCATCCGTAATTTCAACAGTTTTCTACCGATATGAGTACGAAATAACCGGTAACCCGAGGATATGTTTTCATTTTTTTCTTCTATTTTATTCGTGCAAAATATCAATAAAAAAATTCTTATGAAAATACTTGTATGTTTTTTTATCCTATCATTTTGCGTCTCTGTGATAAACTCCCTTTTTGTTAACAACCAGCACGGTGTTTTGTTGTTATTCCGTTTTCTAAATATATACTGCAATCTCTGCGTGATAGTCTCGTTCAACCAGACTCTTGTTGTCTGCGCAAGCGTCTGATTGAACGAGACTACAATGCCGATACAATACTTTTTCGACCGTTCAGAACTAGAGCAATGTAGCCGGTAACGTTATGTCAAGAGAATTTACATCTTTAACCGGAAAGTATCAAATATTTAAGTATACTATAGTTAGATATAAGTTTTAAATCTTACAAAAATGTAACGTTTGTTCGAGATTCGGCAAACGAGAACTTGTTTCGAGATCAAGATGGCGGAGACTACAGCGCGTGCGACTGGTGGCCATGTTACGACAAGTTTTTCAGTTCAATAGGTATTGTGAATAATCTTTATTTTTCTTACATACGTGTTACCTATAGGGAGAGCTTCGCTCTCACGGGCCCTTCGGGCCCGTGAGAGAGCTCCGCCCTCTATAACACTAAATAAAAGTTTTCATTGTATTACTGCTGTGTATTTGTTTGTTTGAACTATTTTAGGAATCTGGATATAGGTTTGATTAATCATCTTGTATTTTGTGTATATCGGAGTTTTTTTTTTATTTTGAATTCCTTTCTTGTCATTATCGTTATTTTTTATTTGATGAAAGAAGAAAAAAAAACTTTCCTGCTCCTTCTCGCTCCTCAGACAGAGATATCCCACGTCATACCCCATGCTAGATTTTTCTATCTCATCCGATCTGTCTTGTACCTTTACGTGACATTTCGCGGAATTTTTACACTGCGATGTATTCATCCGCGCGTTAACTGATTGAAATTGACAATTTGCATTATACATGTTCTGTTTCGTCGTTATATGTATAGATTTGATGTTGTTAGGTATTTGATGTTGTAGATAAAATATAATAGTGACTTTAAGGGGTCACGCTATTGTTCGTGATGTCATTTTATGACGTTTTGGGGTCAGGCAGGGTCATTGACGTCACTAACAATTGCCATCCGGGCTTCATATGCAAATGAGAAATGCGCGGACAGTTTACAACTTTACCAGAAGAGTAGCTGTTTTTATGGGTTTTAGGTAACAAGCAAGAAATAGAATCCATCCCTGATGTGAGGTAAGGATAAGGTAAATTCAAACCCTAGAAATAAAATATTGAGCAAAAGACCCCCGATCTTTATTAGTTTCATTTCCTACCTGGGGACAGTGCACATATACAGTCTATGTCTATAGCTGGATTTTGACTAATAACCCGAGTAAACAACACTCAAAACATTCGTATATTTTAAACCAACATAACAATGAACGACAAAAGGTAAATGTGTGCCCTTTAATTTGGTACGAAGGTGTTTAATTATACCATGCATGTTACATAGAAATGAATAAAAACCATTAAAATAGATTGCACAGATACTGCTAACAATTATTCAATCAAAGAAAAAGAACTGTATTTTATTCATATTTCACATTTCAAAGTACATTCTAATTCAGATATACGACTTCTGGAACATACTAACCACTAGGCATGAATACAACCAATACATGAAATGTTTATCACTTTTAAATACTGACCTCTGGAACCGTTAGGCATGAATACAAACAGGCTACGTATACATTTGCATCCAGCCAATATCTTTCGCAATTCCTTGGGGAGTGAGTAAACTGTTTGGTTTGGTTTGGTTTAGTATTGTTTAACGTCCTATCAACAGCTATGATCCTTAGCTTTTGGGAGGCTGCGATATGTTCGTGTTTGTCTCCTTGTGATAGCGCGGAACTAATGCCGCCTTTATAGTGCTACCTCACTGAACATACTACCGAAGACACCCAGCAGGACGCCCCACCCGGTCACATTATACTGACAATGGGCGAACCAGTCGTCCCACTCCTAAATTGCTGAGCGTTAAGCAGGAGTAGAAACTACCATTTTACAGACTCTGGTATGTATCGGCCAGGGGACAGAACCCAAAGCCCTCCTCACAGGGGCGAACGCTCAACTAAAGGCCAAAAGTGAGGCATTGTTAAGGGAGACATAAGGAAGAAGAGAAAAGATAAGATCCAAAATGTAGTCGCCTCTTACGATCATGCAATGGGGCAGCAGGTATAATTCTTACGCCAGCGGAATAACAAGTATCTTATTCAAAGATACAACACAGTGACGTGACGTGACTCGAACCCGTAACCCTTCGGTCACGAGCCCGTCGTCCTACCACTAGACTACCGTGCCTCCTTTTCTATGAGGAAAAGAAGAATACAAATAAACTCCCATCTATATATCGTGTACTGTATATTTTCACAATAAAATAATCCCAATTATACCTTCATTGTCAGTTCTTAAGACACAGCTGGCGACACACAAACAGGCCAGATACGAGGACATATCAGGAAGGGAGACGTGTGCAAATATAATCATGGATTATAGGGTTCACCAGGTCACATTCGGTATGATGACAGATAAAAACTATGTTCAGGCATCTTAATATTGAATCTAGAAATGTCAATCGACGTGGATTAAAAATGATTGCAGTCATCAGAATGAAACGTCACAAGACGTAAGGTGAAAGGTCATCAAACGTAAGGTGAAAGGTCATCAGAAGTAAGGTGAAAGGTCATCAGACTAAGGTTAAAGGTCATCAGACGAAAGGTAAAAGGTCATCAGACTATACAGGAAAATCAGAAACAAGAAAATGCTATAACTGATTATCAAGACAGGTTCAAACATACTTTAGGTTATAATTTATCAGGCCCCTGTGACCGGGCCTACGAGTAGTACTTACTATCAGGAAAGGTTCAAACATACTTACAGTGATAAAGTATCAGGCCCCTATGACCGGCCTAATTAGAGGTACTGATAATTAGGACAGGTTCAAACATACTTACAGTGATAAATTACCAGGCCCCTATGACCGGGCTAAAATCAGAGGTACTTATAATCAGGACAGGTTCACACATACTTACATTGATAAATTTGCAGGCCCCTGTGACCGTGCTTATAAGAAGTACCAATGTCTGGACAAACCATCAAAACAAGACTTCAGCTTTAGGTCCAAATATGCCCACAAAGACAAATTCTCAGGCCCCTGTGACCGGCTAAGGAGAGGTTTTTATCATCAAGACAGGTTCAAACATACTTGCAGTGATAAATTCTCAGGCCCCAATGACCAGGCTAAAATCAGAGGTGCTTATTTTCAGGACAGGTTCAAACATACTTATAGTGATAAATTCTCAAGCCCCTATGACCGGGCTAAAATCAGAGGTATTTATTATCAGGACAGGTTCAAACGTACTTATAGTGATAAGTTATCGGGTCCCTCTGAACGGGCTTACTTAAGCACAACTGTATCTATATTTGAACCAACTATAACTTTCGAGCGGTATTAAGTTTTTATCAATCAAAGAAAATGTACTGTTTTCTATTCATATTTCACATTTCAAAGTACATTCTAGTGCAGATATAAATGAAAAGTTTATCCCTTTTAAATACTGACCTCTAAAACATATTAACCGCTTGGCATTTACACAACCAGTCTACATTAAATTCATGACGTCATAGAGCTACGACATTTTGATGTGTGTAGTATGCGGTTGGGGGGGGGGGGGGGTGCTTTATACATTACGGGATGAAAGGAAATTTGGTATACAACTCACAGGCTGAAATCGTCTAGTCTATTTTCTAGGATATAATTTGGCTACTGAAGGATCCTGTAAACGGTCATGTCACAATTTATCATCAGTACTAGGTTACAAGTCGTATATTGCTCCTATCATTTAGACACAAATAGTTTTTATCTCTCGGATTCAACAGGTGTCATCAATATTTGACACTAGAATATATAGGCATTAGAGTGTTTAATACTTAAAATCTACTTAATTTTCATTAGGTATTTCAATTATCCCATAATGCATCGTAGTGTGCCAGGTAGATCAGTGTTGACATTACTTGTCAGACTTTGTAGTCGTGTATATTCCACTCAGTACAATTCATAGCTGAATGAATTGTTAAGGACTCGAACAAGGGGAGCAAACTCGTTATAACTTACTGTATACCCTAATCTTATGTTGATACTTTTGTTATTTGCGCTATATTTACAGTGTAGATTATAAATGGTATCAGGACGAGTCTGACTACATAACACATATCGTTTTACATAATACTAGACTGACCAGTCTTTACGTACAATTCTATAACTCCTGAAACGGAAAGACCTCTCTGATCCTTTTGTGTCAGTTATAATACCCCGTTCACATATCGATACACGTACATATCGATACACGTGCAATGCTGATTTGTTTGGAAACAGATTTTGTCGGTTTGTTATACAGTACTTTTATAGTTTGAAGGTATGTGAATAATGTAAGATGTTAATGGCTTCCTCCTCCCATCTCTCTCTCTCTCTCTCTCTCTCTCTCTCTCTCTCTCTCTCTCTCTCTCTCTCTCTCTCTCTCTCTCTCTCTCTCTCTCTCTCTCTCTCTCTCTCTCTCTCTCTCTCTCTCTCTCTCTCTCTCTCTCTCTCTCTCTCTCTCTCTCTCTCTCTCTCTCTCTCTCTCTCTCTCTCTCTCTCTCTCTCTCTCTCTCTCTCTCTCTCTCTCTCTCTCTCTCTCTCTCTCTCTCTCTCTCTCTCTCTCTCTCTCTCTCTCTCTCTCTCTCTCTCTCTCTCTCTCTCTCTCTCTCTCTCTCTCTCTCTCTCTCTCTCTCTCTCTCTCTCTCTCTCTCTCTCTCTCTCTCTCTCTCTCTCTCTCTCTCTCTCTCTCTCTCTCTCTCTCTCTCTCTCTCTCTCTCTCTCTCTCTCTCTCTCTCTCTCTCTCTCTCTCTCTCTCTCTCTCTCTCTCTCTCTCTCTCTCTCTCTCTCTCTCTCTCTCTCTCTCTCTCTCTCTCTCTCTCTCTCTCTCTGGTAAGTGTTATTAAATTCTTTGTACATTACTTCCTTTGAAATTTTGCTGTCAACTCAAAATCCTTACATTTTTATTTGAAAGTGATGTAAAATCTTGATAAAAACTGGTCATTTACTATAGTAGGTAGTTTACACAGCATCATGAGAACACTCGTGATTCTGTTTCAATAGTTATAATGCTTGGTTGTAGGGACATTACTCAAGTACAAATCACAAATAAATTGTGCAAGGTAACACACATGTACACGGTATGTCCTATACACACATTATATGAGTTTTAAGTATGATAGCAAGATTAGGAGTTCGGGACTTCATACTTTATACTGTCTGTCGGTAAAATCATGTGATATACCCGTAACAGACACAACAACAAAATGGTGGCAGTTCACAGTTTGTAGGCAATGAATTCCATCAAACGCACTAAAGTACCAACACCATGGCAAATAGCAGATCCGTACGGCTTGCCCAGGAGCCCGTTACCTACACGTGTTCTTTGTGTGACAGTGAAGAAGGGGTATGATGGTATTGCAACGATTGTCAGGAGAATTTATGTGACCGATGTAAGGAATTCCATTCACGCAGAAAGAAAACTAAAAACGACGACGTCGTGACGATCGGGGAGGCATACCGTCAAGGCGACAAGCCTGTACCAGAGGTATGTAAACTACACCCCGGTAAACTGTGTGATCTTTTCTGTTCGGAGTGCAACGAGTTGATTTGTTCGATATGTTTATCTAAAACTCATAAACACCACAACTGGAAACATTTTGAAGACGGATTTTCTATTAAAAAGCAACATATCAAAGAACATATGACAGCAATTTCTGTTAAAATAGAACATTTCAAGAACGAGACATCAGAGTGACATCGTGTTAACGAAGGGTTCAACGACAACATTGATACAATGAGGAAAGAGGTGAAGTCTCAAAGGACGAAGTTAACGGCAGAAGTAGATTATATCGCTGATGCAGTCCTGGCCGAGTTATCATCTTTAGAAAAAGAAGAATCAACCATACACAAGAAAGAGTGACAACGTTCAGAGAAAAAAGTCGAAGAACTGACGCGTCTGCTTGAAGAAGCAGAAATGACGAATACATCAAGCGTATCCTTGTTTGAAACATAAAGGTCTTTGAGGACAACTCTGCCCCTGTATGACCAAAACCACCAAGCTTTGTTACCGGTATCGACAGCGTCCTGTTGTCGAAAATTTTAGGTGTATTACACCACAAGAACCAGTACGAGAAGACAGCTATCGACAGTAAACACGTTCAACGTCTCTCTAAATTTACTGTTACTCAACAGAATAAAATACTCGGTATATGTCAAGTCGACGACACTCACGCGTGGTTATCAATATACCAATACCAGGGTCTGGTACTGGTTAACAGGGATGGTGTGGTCAAATCGACAGTAAAACTGGACTTCTGTCCGTACAGAATCGCCATGGTCGGGACAACAGACATACTTATAATCAGTAATCCAGTTAGTACATTTGTATATAAACTATCACTACACAACCAACAAGTGACAACATTTGCTGACCACAGACCACATGAGGTAGGTGACATCAGCATCAACGAGAGGGACGAGGTGTTTGTTAGTACAGCTACACCAGACATAGTGGTACTGAATCAGTCAGGCACGACTATAAGGAAGGTCACGATTGGATCAGAAACTATAATGCTCGTTGTCTGCTTGTCATCGGGACGTCCGTGTGCAGTTCAAACAATTGGAGGACGTTGGACTGATAGAAAGATAAAGATAACAGACGAGTCAGGTACAGTAATACAGACATGGACAGGTGAACTCAACAACGGTCAAAAGGTCGGTAGTAAGGGCCTCTGGAAGATGTCATGTGATAAGTACGATAAAGTCTTTGTACCAGACTTCAGTAAAAATCAGGTGTACGTCCTACCGAGAGACGGCAAACAAGCTGTGTGTCTCCTGGACTGGAGACACGGAGTGGTTCAACCTACTGTGGTGGGTGTGGACACGTGCGGGGACGTGTGGATCGGGTGTTTTGACGGTACCGTACACGTGATGAGACTGTAACATGGGGAAATAGTAATATACGGTTCACTTGACTTCGTGGTACAATAATTCGCGGTAATAGGACAGACATAAGTAACTCGATTGTTTGTACTAAGATCAACGAATTAGTGAGCTAGACTGAGGCCTTTGTTGTGTGTTTTTATGAATTTTTCTGTTATTTGGAATTATTCCATTCTATCGGAGAGGGAGACAAACACAACAGGTTTTTGCCAGTTATTATGGTAAAGGGCCCCTGAACAGGCATTGGAAAATATCATCGGCATTTGGCAAAAATTGGGAAATATCATCAGTGATCCCACATGCACAGATTCGAGAACATATCATAAGTTTTGAGAAATAAAACCTGCAATGTGAAAAAAATTACAAAAAGTTTTCCTATAGCTGCTTACAGTAAAATGTATAGCAATAAATAAGCACATCAATTTTCAGTGTTTTTGTTGATTCAATTTCAATTTTCCGTTGTTTATGTATTTTGAATGCTCTTTCATGGACGTTAATACTTTGAACGTTGCACATATAACGACTGGAAACTTGCATAAAAATGCTTTTTATTTTATCTAATACGGAAAATTAAGACTAAAATTGGGAAAATACAGGGTCATTTTTCAATTGGATATGGGTCCCCGTACCGGACCCTATAAACACATTGCAAAACCACTGCACAATATCAATATTTATGAGTACTTTGTATAAAATGTATCTTTATGGTTTGTTACTCGGAAAATTTCGTTTCCAAATGACTTAAACATCCAAATAGATAATATTTACTCGCTTTAGATTTGAATACTTTTCTTAGACCGATGCAAAAAAATGTTTATTTCCGGTTACCTACCCTCATCCTTGATATCCAGGGGTTACGCTCACTTTCGCTCTTAACAACCCTGGAATATGTCATAGCAAAATTGAAAGCACGTGGCTAGATCTCGGGTAAAAATTCCTAACCAATCACTAGGCTGATGTTTGTTCTCTGAAGGTTACAGAGGAGCGACGCCCGGCTTCATAGCCAGAAAGTTTTACCGTTACGTGACTGCGAGATTCTTTTGATGTACAAGGATCAAACTAGCCTTCTCGTCTCGTCCACAAGGTGCTGCAAAGTGAGCCTTCGAGTTTCCAAAGACATATTCCAGGGGTGCAGAGAGCGAAAATGAGTGTAACCCCTGAATATCTTAGACTATCGTACACGCGGTAAAAAAAAAAGAGGTCAATCCTCATATTTCATCAATAGGAAACAATGGTCTCCAAGGAATCTCACTGTATATACGGTAATTTATACGCAGTCACGGTTTACACAGCTTCAATGGGAGCGAAGGTAAATATATCGATATATGAGTAAATTGAGAAAATACGCAGTGAACAACATTTGTTTCCCTTCATGCTTTTTTTAAATTTCAAAATAAGCAATGTGAGAAGCCATTCCAACTTTTCTATTCATTTACAACGGTCGTCATGTACGGGCATTGACACACTGCTCGTGGAGTAACGGGGTCAGAACGAAGCCGCCATTGTTGACGTTACTGCCAAAGAAATTTGAATGTGCATCCATGGAATAAGAAGTTTGTCAGCATTCTTTTGGACATAATGGATTCCGAATATGTTCTATGTATCTAGATGGTGAATGATCTAAGCATTGGTTGTCATTGGACTATTATCTCGCTGAAGCATGAACGGTGCCATATTTAAGTATCCATCCGCCGAGCATATTTTTCACTGCGTATACGCTAATTAATACGCAGTCAGAGTTTACTAAGCTGAAGAAGGGAGACATGTACATATTCGATTGTGACGTCATTTCCGGAATGATATTACACACGTTACATAAACATAATTTATGTGATTGCTTTATGACACTGCATAACACGGTATTCATATAATAATAACTATTATCACTTTTTAGCAACTATTAATTAAAGTGTATTACACATAATGTTTACAAAATGTAATCAACCGGTAAATGTAAGGTAATACAGGTTTGGTTGAGTTGTTTTATACCTTGTAGTATTGAAATGTAACAAGAATGACTGATACATTTTGGTTTGTATTTACATTGTTATAACCTTTAAACAGACATATATAGATATTACACTAAATAAAAGCTTTCATTGTATTACTGCTGTGTATTTGTTTGTTTAAATTATTTTTAGAATCTGGATATAGGCTCGATTTTTCATCTTGTATTTTGTGTATTTAGGAGGGTATTTTTTAATTTTAAATTCCTTTCTTTTCATAATCGTTATTTTTCATTTATGAAAGTAGAAGAAAAACTATCCTGTTTTCAACAATAACAATACTTTCTTTTGTAAATCAACAAAAAATGATTTTTCAGAGGAAAAAAGTAAGGTGAAGTTAAGTAAGTAATAAGGTAATAGACTTCCAGAGACTTCTATCCCACCTATATATACCACTATCGTGGGAATGACATTTTCATCTGCATTGATATAAACTTCTAAATCGTCTTATGATACTTCCTATGCATCGGGACAGGTCTGAATAAACCTACTGAAATATATTCTCAGGCCCCCTAAGGCCTTAATAAAAGTTTTCACCATGCCTATATCTGACAAAAATATGCAGAAGATAATGGAGGATATGAAACTTAAAGAGAATTTCTTTGTATGTGAAATGGAATACAACTATCGCCAATATATTTTCTTATCTATATAAGTTTCATTTACTACCCTGGGACACTACAGTGCACATATATGTCTATAGCTGGATTTTGACTAAAACCCGAGTAAATAACACTCAAAACATTAAATCGGATATGAAACTTAAAGAGAATTTCTTTGTATGTGAAATGGAATACAACTATCGCCAATATATTTTCTTATCTATATAAGTTTCATTTACTACCCTGGGACACTACAGTGCACATATATGTCTATAGCTGGATTTTGACTAAAACCCGAGTAAATAACACTCAAAACATTAAATCGGATATGAAACTTAAAGAGAATTTCTTTGTATGTGAAATGGAATACAACTATCGCCAATATATTTTCTTATCTATATAAGTTTCATTTACTACCCTGGGACACTACAGTGCACATATATGTCTATAGCTGGATTTTGACTAAAACCCGAGTAAATAACACTCAAAACATTAAATCGATTGTACAAACACTGCTGACAATTATTCCATCAAAGAAAATGAACTGTATTTTATTCATATTATACATTTCAAAGTACATTATTCTTATTCAGATATACGACTTCTGGTACATTAACCGCTGGGCATGAATACAACCAGTCAACATTAAATCAATGACGTCATAGAGCTACGACATTTTGGGTGTGTGGGTGTGTGGGTGTGTGTAGAGGGGGGAGCTATATTCTGTACGGACAATCAATCATTTCATCAATGTATTTAGATAGTATTTCACATTTCAAAGTACATTCTAATTCAGACATACAAAAAATGTTTATCACTTTTAAATACTGACATGTTAAAGGTCACATATATTATGTAAATTACCGAGATGAGTCATAAATAGTCAAAAAAGGTTTGGTTTGTTTGTGTTTTACGTCCTTTTAACAGCTATGGTCAATAAAGGACATGCCAGGTTTTGGAGGCGATGGAAAGCCGGAGTTCCCGGAGAAAAAGCAACGACCTACGGACAGTACTTGGCGACTTCCCCACGTAGGTATCGAACCCGCAAACCAGGTTGAAGGGCTAGTGGTAGCAGAATAGCAGACGCCTTCACCACTTGGCCACCGCGGTCCCTGAGTAAAAAATGGAGCTCATCAGAGATAAAGAACAAGTTGTGAAATGTCACCAGAGACAAAGAACAAGGGGTGAAAGGTCAACAGAGACAATGAACAAGGGGTAAAAGGTCAACAGAGATAATGAACAAGGGGCAAAAGGTCACCAGAGATAAAGAACAAGTGGTGAAAAGTCACCAGAGATAAAGAACAAGTGGTGAAAGGTCACCAGAGATAAAGAACAATGGGTTAAAGGTCAACAAAGACAATGAACAAGGGGTAAAAGGTCACCAGAGATAAAGAACAAGTGGTATAGGTCACCAGAGATAAAAAATAACCAATGGTTTAAAGGTCAACAGAGACAGTGAACCAGTGATAAAAGGTCACCAGAGATAAAGAACAAGTGGTGAAAGATCAACAGAGACAATGAACAAGGGGTAAAAGGTCACCAGAAGTAAAGAGGTTATAAGAGGTAAGTGAAATATTACCAGACAAGGTGAAAGGAAGACAGGGGCTAGGTGAAGGATCCTAAAGGGTCACCATAACAAAATGAAAGGTCAACAGAGGTGAGCAAAGTTCATACGGGTATCAGGGAAAGGTCGCCAGAAAAAAGGGTGAAAGGTTATCAGGATTAAGTTAGAATGTTGTCAGAGTTAAGGTGAAAGGTCACATTATTTAGGGAGAAGGTCACCAACGATAAGGTAAAATGTCAGCAGAATAAATATTGCGAGCAATCCTAAGTCCCCAACTCTGTGTTATGTTGGGACAAGGTACCCGGTTTTAATTGCGACATTCTACCGTCCCAAGATGTACACACATACATTGTTTGGCAATCGGAGTTGACATTTTACATGAAAGTTGTCCCGGACAAAGTTACAAACGGTGTGAAAAGAGCCATAACTCTGGATATTCATTGAGTCTGATTTCAGTTCGAGACACTTTGCCATCTCAATAGTTACTCACATACAGCATACATTGTCCTTGAAAATAAATGTATAAGTTCCAAATAAAGCCACGCACTGTTGGACGGACTGACGGACGAACTAATGGACGGAGTGCATACATATCGTCCTCTCGTTGGTATCATTGGGGACTTGTGATTTGTGATAAATAATATAAAAATAATAATAGACTTTTGGATAGTGCCTTTTAATTGATGTATGAGAACAAATTATGTATAGAGTTTTACAAAAACAGAATTGTAATTACAACTTGAGAGTATGACAAAAAAGTGTTAGATTTATGCAAAGTAACAGTACAAAGTTAAACATCAGCTTTTTATTTCATACCTTCCATTCAAAATATTATAAAAAATATTATAAAAATATTAACGTAATGTCAGATGGAAAATACCACATAAGATATAACTTTCGTTTTAAAACAGAAATAAATATCGGACATGAGCAAGGCTGCTAGAACTATTGAAAGAATATAATATATGCTAGTAGAAGTCTCGCTCAAGATAAGTTTTTCAGGTGGGATTGATTCAAGTCAAACCTACTCAAATATTGATAAACCAACAATGAAACGAAAACTAAAAGCGAAAGTAGTGAACTTTTCGATTGCGTCAGCCCTATGAAATGATGAAATAACAGTAAATCTGTATAGAGAGGAGTTAATTGTCCCCGTTATGTTGTAGATGAATGGATATCGAGAAGAAATATGAAACAATTCGTTAATGGAAGTATAAACATAGGTCGTAAATTAACCAGATAACGATATGTATGGAATGAACGATTAGGCGATGGTTATATGTCGACTCCGTGGCGCAACGGTAGCGCGTCTGACTCCAGATCAGAAGGTTGCGTGTTCAAATCACGTCGGGGTCACGAAATTATTTGTTTTTAATCTTCATAAAACATGGTTAACATTTTACCATGTTGAAATACTCCCTTATTATTTTAATAGCTAAAATCTTATTATAGTCTACAAACATTCGCTGTCCATTATAACTAATTTTTTGAATTAAGAAAATATTGTTTATGAACTTTTTACTTTCTCAATGCTAATATTTACCACAGGGCATAATATATGTGTTACAGTAGGTATGTGGCGACATTTCCTTGTGTATTTACAATAAGAGGTTTAATTTATATAATATTAGATCACACATCATATAAGTTTGTCCAGTTCTCCCCCTTTTACGGTAGACCTTGTTACCCCTTTTACTATCATGTTTGTCTTGTAAGCTTTATTTGCTTCCAGTTTAAATAATTTTAAATTGAAATTTATTGCAGGTTATTTTAATCATATGCTGCTAACAAAGGTTCATGGATCTGCTTAACTTTATTGGTAACTGACATCAATGTCACTATTTTAAAACAAACTATATTAGTGTATATCCTGTCAATTTTTACGTTTTGCTTTCTGAGCATATATGTATATTACACTGTTACGGTCCTCTAACCCTTAATTAGAAATTCTTGTGTAACATACAAGCTTTCAGTACTTAATTAAAGTTTTATAAATTAAAATTTCTAATGCTGCCTGTCTGTGATTATGTACATGCTGTTTTGCTCGTGTACCTTGTTTTACCTGTTTAATTGCCTCTGTGATGTTTGTTTGTCGTTTAACTAGTCTTTGTTAGTTGCTGTGTAAATGCCTCTGTGATGTTTGTTTGTCATTTAACTAGTCTTTGTTATTACCTGTTAAATTGCCTCTGTGATATTTGTTTGTCATTTAACCAGTCTTTGTTATTACCTGTATAATTGCCTCTGTGATGTTTGTTTGTCGTTTAACTAGTCTTTGTTATTTGCTGTGTAAATGCCTCTGTGATGTTTGTTTGTCATTTAACTAGTCTTTGTTATAACCTGTTTAATTGCCTTTGTGATGTTTGTTTGTCATTTAACTAGTCTTTGTTATTACCTGTTTAATTGCCTCTGTGATGTTTGTTTGTCATTTAACTAGTCTTTGTTATAACCTGTTTAATTGCCTTTGTGATGTTTGTTTGTCATTTAACTAGTCTTTGTTATTATATGTTTAATTGTCTCTGTGATATTTGTTTGTCAATTAACTAGTGTTTGTTATTACCTGTTTAATTGCCTCTGTGATATTTGTTTATCATTGAACTAGTCTTTGTTATTACCTGTTTAATTGTCTCTGTGATATTTGTTTGTCAATTACCTAGTGTTTGTTATTACCTGTTTAATTGCCTCTGGGATGTTTGTTTGTCATTTAACTAGTCTTTGTTATTACCTGTTTAATTGCCTCTGTGATGTTTGTTTGTCATTTAACTAGTCTTTGCTATTACCTGCGTGTGATTGTTATTATACTTCATGTTTGTCGCAAGAATACCACTACGTTGCTAATGTTTTATTGTTTTTAATATGCGACGTTAAATACAAAAAATCTTGTATCTTGTTTCTTGTATCAGTTGTATATATAGAGGTTTACCAACGAGTTACGGCTGGTTATCATGTTAATCTAACTCGAGTTAGGTAATTTTCAGATACATTTGGATTCACGATTCCCTAAACTTATGTCATGCGCAGAAACAAAATGATTGACAGCTGTGCGTCACTACCATCCAAACCGAGTATGTATGAGGAAGAGTTTGTCAGGCAGCATATTTTGGTCGACAGAGGGCGCCATCATGTTTTCTGTGGGATAGAGAAGGTTGGACTAACGTTTTGGCGGAGTTTTTTTTCTGTGAGTGCCCGCGGTACTGTTTATTATCAATCCTTTATTAGCAACAGAAAAAAAAGCAAAATATCGAAGGCAGTTTTCTTGGTATCAACATTTGAGCTGTTCTCTAATTGAGATTTTAACTAACATATCCGGTCACGTGCATTCTCGAATTCCAGGGTTTACGCTCACTTTTGTATTGCAAGAGACCGAATGAGAGCGTAACCCCTGGAATTCGAGAACTAGCCTCGTGTGGTTACAAATGTTGTTACATGATACAAAACTGTCGTTTGCAATCATGATCAAATGTCACATGGTACAACTGCTGTGATATCACTGTCTTTGTCTTAACTAGTACAACAGTTGTACACGTGCTCCTGTAATTCCGGTTAACCATTGTCATTGTTCCAACATCATTATGGTACTACCGTTGTAATGAAAGTTATTCTACTTCCGTTGTCATGGTATAACGGTTGTTACGGTACTTCCTTTATCTAGTATAGCTACTGTCATAGCACTTCGATTTCATAGTACAGTCGTTGTCATAGCACTTCGATTTCATAGTACAGCCGTTGTCATGGCTATTCATAGTACTTCCGTTGTCATGGCTATTCATTGTCATAGTACTTCCGTTGTCATTGTAAAACTCTAGCCATGGTGATTCTGTTATAATCGTATAGCCATTGTCATTGTACCTAGGTTGTAATGATGCTTCCACTGTCATTCTATAGCCATTGTCATGGTATTTGAATCGTTATTGTTAAGGCTGAAAAGATACGTTCATGGTATCGCCGTTGTCACAGTTTTGCTTCCATTGTCATGGTATAGCCGTTGTCACAGTAGTGCTTTCGGTCTCATGGTATAGTTGTCATAGTATTGCTCCATTGTCATGGTATATCTGTGTCGTGGTATTTTGTTTTCGTGTGTATGCCTTATTTTGTTAATTCTGTTTTCATACATCCATTATAACGGTACTCCCATTGTCATGGTATACCTGTGTCGTGGTATTTTGTTGTCGTGTGTATGCCTTATTTTGTTATTTCTGTTAACATACATCCATTATAACGGCACTTCCATGGTCATGGTATACCTGTGTCGTGGTATTTTGTTGTCGTGTGTATGCCTTATTTTGTTTATTTCTGTTAACATACATCCATTATAACGGCACTCCCATTGTCATGGTATACCTGTGTCGTGGTATTTTGTTGTCGGGTGTATGCCTTATTTTGTTATTTCTGTTAATATACATCCATTATAACGGCACCCCCATGGTCATGGTATATCTGTGTCGTGGTATTTTGTTGTCGTGTGTATGCCTTATTTTGTTTATTTCTGTTAACATACATCCATTATAACGGCACTCCAATTGTCATGGTATATCAGTTGTAATGGCAGTGCTCCTCTTGTCGTTGTACAGTTATTGGTTATACAACCGTTGACAAAATGCAGACGTTATTTTGGTATCTCTGTTGTCATGGTACAGCCGTTGTCATGGTACAGCCGTTGTCATTAGCAATCATTGGCGTTGTAAGACTATTGTAATGGTACTTCGTTGTCATGGTACGGCCGTTACCATTAGCAATCGTTATCATTGTAAGACTATTGTCATGGTACTTCGTTGTCACGGTACAGCCGTTACCATTGTAAGACTATTTTCATGGTACATCATTGTCATAGTACAGTCGTTACCATTAGCAATCGTTACCATTGTAAGCCTATTGTCATGGTACTTCGTTGTCACGGTACAGCCGTTACCATTAGGAATCGTTACCATTGTAAGGCTATTGTCATGGTACTTCGTTGTCATGGTACAGCCGTTACCATTAGCAAGCATTGCCATTGTTAGACTATTGGCATGGTACTTCGTTGTCATGGTACAGCCGTTACCATTAGCAATCGTTACCATTGTAAGACTATTGTTATGGTACTTCGTTGTCATGGTACAGCCGTTACCATTGTAAGACTATTTTCATGGTACATCATTGTCATGGTACAGTCGTTACCATTAGCAATCGTTACCATTGTAAGACTATTGTCATGGTACTTCGTTGTCATGGTACAGCCGTTACCATTAACAAGCATTGCCATTGTAAGACTATTGGCATGGTACTTCGTTGTCATGGTACAGCCGTTACCATTAGCAATCGTTACCATTGTAAGTATATTGTCATGGTACTTCGTTGTCATGGTACAGTCGTTACCATTAGCAATCGTGGCCATTGTAAGATTATTTTCATGGTACTTCGTTGTCATGGTACAGCCGTTACCATTGAAAGACTATTGTCATGGTACATCGTTGTCATGGTACAGCCGTTACCATTAGCAATCGTTGCCATTGTAAGATTATTTTCATGGTACTTCGTTGTCATGGTACAGGCGTTACCATTAGCAATCGTTGCCATTGTAAGTATATTGTCATGGTACTTCGTTGTCATGGTACAGCCGTTACCATTAGCAATCATTGCCATTGTAAGGTAGCAGTATACAGTAGAGGGTTGTGGCCATGGGTCATATATTTGTTAAATGGCTAACCCCTGTATAATGATATGTAAAAAAATATAAAAATGAAACTGTGCTAAAATTGGTATAAGCATGATGAAGTGGGCTATGTGAGCGTCACGTCTGTAAAAAAGAAAGAAGATTTTTTTGGTTCGAGAATAAAATTTTTGCCATAATCCGAAAGGGTGCGGACACATGAAAAGCTAGCTTTACAGGAGGTAAAATTTTGACAACAGCACACGACGCAAAATTGCAAAAAATCAAGTTTTACAACTTTACTGGGACCCAGATAATTCTGCAACCAGGTAGGTAATCTTTAATTTCAGACAGAGCTTAGGAAAAAAATTACTAGTTGCGGGGGTCAAATTTTGGGTTAAAAATAGCAATTTTTGGCATTTTTTGGTAATTTTTGATGTGGTAACCATGGTTTTCACACAAGTGACATACAAAGAAAAAAGAGGTTTATACACTTCTCAGAACTTTATTTGTATTGTAAATGTAATGCAGCTTACAAATATATATACATGTATACATGTGTTGTGTAGGGTAAATCCGCTGTGTTTATCAGAGTCGGGCTATTTCTACTGTATACTGCTATCTAAGACTATTGTCATGGTACTTCGTTGACATGGAACAGCCGTTACCATTGTAAGACTATTGTCGTGGTACATCGTTGTCATGGTACAGCCGTTACCATTGTAAGTATATTGTCGTGGTACATCATTGTCATGGAACAGCCGTTACCATTGTAAGTATATTGTCGTGGTACATCGTTGTCATGGTACAGCCGTTACCATTGTAAGACTATTGTCATGGTACATCGTTGTCATGGTACAGCCGTTACCATTGTAAGTATATTGTCGTGGTACATCGTTGTCATGGTACAGCCGTTACCATTAGCAATCGTTGCCATTGTAAGTCTATTGTCATGGTACTTGGTTGTCATGGTACTATATGACGTTAAGGTACCCTTTTTTGTCAGGATACAATTGCTGTCATGGTGCAACCCTGACATACCTAGCAAATAAACTTTCCTTTCTGTGTTTTTTTTTGTCGACAGATTCTCAACGACGCCCACAAATCCAGCCCATTTGATATCCGGGCATTTGACGCCTATATACCAGGAACTGTCGATACTATGTACAACAAGACTATGAGAGAATACAACCACGTGATGACGTCTTCATTATCCGTTGTTCTCGCGAGATCCGTTTGAAAGATTATTTTCGGCATATGTCGACAAATTTGTTTCCCCGAACATCAATTTCTGGATAGATAAAGGAACAGGGATTATTCGTAAATATCGAAAGTTTCCAGAGTTTAGCAGTTTACGATGCGGAAATGACGTCACTTTTGCAGAATTTGTAAAATATGTTGTAAACCATGCACACGGCCAGGAGAAAGTGGACAGCCATTTTGTAACAATAACAGAACACTGTCGCCCATGTCATATCCGGTATGACGTCATAGGAAAGATGGCGACATTCTACAATGATACTATGTTTTTAATACGTACTGTAGGTCATACAAAGATGCGCAATAAACTGCAAGATCAATGTATTGATGCACATTTAAGAGATCAATTCTCACATAGCGGCGATTTGTTGTTTTTCTACAAAAGAGACCTTGTCGATCGTCACACATGCGTGCCGAGTTTCCATACGGCTCAGCAACGGATGTGGCGCGCGCTTCAACTGCGCGGGTTGATAGGTTTGGAATCAAATATCCAATCAAAAGAAGTGAAAGTGATGGTATCAGTAAGGACCAGTTACTACAAGTGTTGTTTAATAGTTTGAAGGACAGAGTACCACGTGTTCACAGGAAAGACGCCATGTTTGAAGCGTATGCCTCTGTCGACTTAGTAGACTTGCACAAGCTCCGAGACGTTTTTAGATCAGATTGTGATCTGTTTGATTATGACTGTTCACCATCAAGTATATTTAACCAATCGATACCAAGGAAACATCCAGACCGGTTCTTCAATGTTGAGTGATTAAACAGCTTGAATTTGGTTTGAATATTTCGCATACGAAAATGTAGACGCCACGATGTGCAGTTTCCCTAAATAGGACCTTTTCATTTTTTTAAGACATTTTAAAAAGAACAAAACCAAATGACAAAATATACGAAAACAAAAAATCGAACACATTTCGACAAGGTTTTAAGTAAATCACCGTTACGGCTGTTACTCGTTTATCACATTATTATAAACTTTTTAGTGTCATGTGTCTAGTTAAGACAGAGGATGACAGTGAACATCTGCAACCAAATCGTATTATGTTCACTTTCTCACATGTTCAGATAGATAATTATACAATATTATAACAGGACATCCCTGTAAGAATCATTTTTTATCGATAAAACGTGTATCATTTTCATTAACGGAGCACTTAAATAGATTAACTGCATTAGTTTCTTTAATGTCGTGGGACTTTTATTGTCCGTTATGAGAAGTTTATCAGTGATGTTTTAAACTTTTAACTTATTTCTTTAACTTCAGTATTTTGACACACCTTATCACGTTTCGTAGGAGATCACGTGACCTTACAGTCGTGCAAGATCCTTATATGGTATTTTGACATCTGTAACACGACGTTCCGGGGTTTTTTTTCTCTTGTTCAGAGAGCTCTGTGTACCGGGGTATCTATGACAATTGAGCGTGAACAACATTTTCCGGTTCCGGTGTGTACGATGTGTCGCCCGTGATACATACAGTTGTTGACATCACGAACGTTTTTGAACGTTTCTGTACCTCTACATTAAATATTCAGGTGGATCCCATCCTCAAAATCCCGGGGGTTCCGCTTACGGGTGGTCGGATGACGCAGTGAATAGCGCGCTTGCTTTTCACCAAGGCGGCCGGGGTTCGATTCCCCGATCGGACGTGAAAAGGTATGGGGTCACCAGCCCGACCATATGGATTTTCTCCCGGTACTCCGGTTTCCTCCCACATTAAGACTCCCGCCTATTAAAACCCGGGTTAACAAAAGTGATTAGTGTAAGTTGTAAAATAAAACAAATATTTATATCAAATTTTCGATGGCAAAAAGACGGGGCGGACCCTCTAATCCGGCCATGATTATCTCGGGGTATTGTGAGCAATTTAATCACGGTCTCTAGTCACAAGCTAAAGTTTTGCATGAATACATGAATATTTTACGATGTTGTTTTACATTTGAGGAAATTTAGAGAAATCTAAGTAGATGCAATACTTCCCCCTGGTAACACATGAACCCGGGAACATCAGACGAGTTTTATCTATCCTGATCTGAAGAGGGTAATATAAGACGTTTTATACGTTTAGATAAACATTCAGCGAAAATGCCACCCACAATTTACCTAGTCTAACAGTTCCATGTATAAGTTAAAACCGGTTTACTAGATGAAAGTATAGCTATATCAGGCTATATAATATGTTGGTGGTTTCTATAATAATAATAATACATTGTAATAATAATTCGAGGTTCTTATATACCGCTTTACCCCAACCTAGTTTGTAGGTCGTTTTAAAGCGGTTCACAAATCATTTTCCGTGGTTATAGGGCCTTTGCACCCAGCCACCATGTTTCTCAACTCCCTGGGGATCATACAGCCGGGGCTGCCATTTCGGCGCTCACAGCTAGCATTCAACAATTGTAGCACTGTCCAACCACGAACTCATTTACAGCTGAGTAGACTGGAACAAGCGGAGTTAAGTATCTTGTTCAAAGATACAACACAGTGGCGTGACGTGACTGGAACCAGCAACGAGCCCTGCGTCCTACCAATAGTAGTCACTAGACTACCGTGCCTCCTTTTTTGAGAAGAAGAATACCAATGGGCTTCCATCTATATACCGTGTGCTGTACATAACCTAGGGTATAGCATGGCTCATTTTCACAATAAGATAATCCCAATTATACCTTCATTGTCAGTTTTTAAGACACAGCTGGCGATACTCAAACAGGCCAGATATGAGGACAGATCAGGAAAGGGAGACGCGTGCAAATATAATCATGGATTATAGGGTTCGCCAGATCACATATGGTAGGATGACAGATAAAAACTATGTTCAGGCATCTTAATATTGAATAAAGAAATGTCCTTCTACGTGGATTAAATAATGAGTGCAGTCATCAGAAACAAAATGGAACGTCACAAGACGTAAGGTGAAAGGTCACCAGACGTAAGGCGAAAGGTCATCAGACGTAAGGTAAAAGGTCATCAGACGTAAGGTAAAAGGTCATCAGACGTAAGGTAAAAGGTTATCAGACGTAAGGCGAAAGGTCATCAGACGTAAGGTAAAAGGTCATCAGACTTAAGGTAAAAGGTCATCAGACGTAAGGTAAAAGGTTATCAGACGTAAGGCGAAAGGTCACCAGACGTAAGGTAAAAGGTCATCAGACTACAGGCAAATGAGAAACAAGAAAAGGTTATTACTTTTTATCAGGACAGGTTCAAACATACTTACGGTTATGATTTCTCATGCCCCTGTTATTGGGCTTATAAGTAGTATTTATTATCAGGAAAGGTTAAAACATGTTTACAGTGATACATTCTCCAGGCCCCTATGACCGGCCTAAAATCAGAGGTATTTATAATCAGGACAGGTTCAAACAATCTCATAGTCATAAAATCTCGGGTCCCTATGACCGGCCTAAAATCAGAGGTACTTATTATCAGGACAGGTTCAAACAATCTCATAGTCATAAAATATCAGGTCCCTATGACCGGCCTAAAAAGTGGTTTTTATCATCAAGACAGGTTCAGACATACTTACAGTGGTAAAATTCTCAGGCCCCTATGACCGGGCTAAAATCAGAGGTGTTTATTATCAGGACAGGTTCAAACATTCTCACAGTGGTAAATTCTCGGGTCCCTGTGAACGGGCTTACTTAAGACACAACTATATCTATATTTGAACCAACTATAACTTTCGAGCGGTATTTAAAATGACATCAGGAAAATAAAATTGGCAAATATCTGTGACATTACTTGGTCATATCTATTGGTAAAATGCGGACTTTATTTTGAAGTTTCTATCAAAAATATGTGGAAGATAAAAGCGGATATGAAATGAAAACGAAATCACATTTTCGACAGAAAATTTCTTTGGATGTGCAATAGAATACAACTATTCCCAAACAGATTTTCTTTCAATATGATTTTATTTTACCTGTGGACACTACAAAGGACATATGTTTCTATTCCTAGATTTTGACTATAAAACCCGAGTAAATAACACTCAAAACATTCGCATGTTTTAAACCGACAAAACAGTGAACAACAAAAGGTAAATTTGTGCCCTTTAGTTTGGTGCGAAGGTGTTTAATTATATCATGCATGTGTTACATAGTAATAAAAGAATTTAAATAGATTTTACAAATGCTGCTCACAATTATTCAATCAATCAAAGAAAATGTACTGTTTTCTATTCATATTTCACATTTCAAAGTATATTCTAATTCAGATATAAATGAAATGTTTATCACTTTTAAATACTGACCTCTAGAACATTTTAACCGCTTGGCATCAACACAACCAGTCTACATTAAATTGATGACATCATAGAGTAAGTGATAACGAGTTTGACAAATAGTTGACACTGGAATATAGTCATTACAGTGTAAACTCCAATTAGTACAATACATAGCTGAATAATGTATAAAGGACTCGAACAAGGGGAGCAAACTCGTTATGACTTACTGTATACCCCAATCTTATGTTGATACTTGATGTAAATCGATTTGTTATTTGTGGTACATTAACAGTGTAGATTATAAATGGCTTTGGGACTAGTCTGTCTACATAACGTATATCGTTTTACATAATACTATGCTGACTAGCCTTTACGTACACTTCAATAACTTCTGAACCGAAAGGCCTCCCTGATCCTTCTGTGTCAGTTATAATACCCCCAGTGGAACATATCGATACACATGCAATGTTGATTTGTTTGGAAACAGATTTTGTCGGATTGTTATACAGTACTTTTACAGTTTCTCTCTCTCATTTTTATTTGAACATGCTGTAAAGTCTTTATAAAAACTGATAATTTACTATAGTAGGTAAGCTACACAGCGTCATGAGAACACTCGTGATGCTGTTTCTATAGTTCTAATGCTTTGTCGTAGGGACATTTCTCAAGTACAAATCACAACTAAAATGTGCAACATAAAACACATGTACTCGGTATGTCCTATACACACATGTTATGATAGTGACGTATGATAGCCCTGTCTTATCAGTTAAACTATTTTTGGCCGAACGCCAGGAGTCCGGGACATTAGGCTGTCTGTCGGTAAAATCACGTGATATACCCGTAACAAGGAAGTGTATAGTTAAAGGTGTACCGACATAACAACAAAAAGGTGGCAGTTCACAGTTTGTAGACAAAGTATTTCACCAAACGCACTAAAGTACCAACACCATGGCAAGTAACAAATCCGTACTGCGTGCCCAGGACCCCGTTACATACACATGTGCTTTGTGTGACAGTGAAGACGGGGTACGATGGTATTGCAACGACTGTCAGGAGAATTTATGTGATCGTTGTAAGGAATTCCATAAACGCGGACGGAAAACAAAAAACGATGACGTCGTGTCGATCGGGGTGGCTAACCGCCAGTGCGACAAGCCTGTACCAGAGGTTTGTAAACTACACCCCGGTAAACTGTGTGATCTTTTCTGTTCGGACTGCAACGAGTTGCTTTGTTCGATGTGTTTATCTGAAACTCATAAACACCACAACTGGAAACATTTTGAAGACGGATTTTCTATTAAAAGGCAACATCTCAAAGAACATATGACAGCAATTTCTGTTAAAATAGACCATTTCAAGAACGAGACATCAGAGCGACATCGTGTTAACGAAGGGTTCAACGACAACATTGATACAATGAGGAAAGAGGTGAACTCTCAAAGGACGAAGTTAAAGGCAGAAGTAGATTCTATCGCTGATGCAATACTCGCTGAATTATCGGCTTTAGAAAAAGAAGAATCAACCATGCACAAGAAAGATTGTCAAAGATCAGAGAAAAAAGTCGAAGAACTGACGCGTCTGCTTGAACAAGCGGAAATGACGAATACATCAAGTATATCCTTGTTTGAAACAGAAAGTTCATTGAGGACAACTCTGCCCCTGTATGACGTTAATGTGAAATATGTCTCACCAAAACAACCAAGCTTTGTTACCGGAAGTATCGACCGCGTCATGTTGACGAAAATGTTAGGTGAATTACACCACGAGAACCAGTACGAGAAGACAGACATCGACAGTAAACACGTTAAACGTCTCTCTAAGTTTACGGTTACTTCACAAAATACAATATACGGTATATGTCCAGTCGACGACAGTCACGCGTGGTTATCAATACATCAATTCAAGAACCTGTTACTGGTCAACAGGGAGGGTGTGATCATAGAGACAGTAAAACTGGACTTCTGTCCACTCAGAATCATCATGGTCGGGACCACAGACATACTTATTACCAGTAATTCAGGTAGTACATTTGTATATAAACTATCACTACACAACAAACAAGTGACAACATTTGCTGACATTAAACCACATGAAGCATATGACGTCAGTATCAACGAGAGGGACGAGGTGTTTGTTAGTACAAACACACCAGACATAGTGGTACTGAATCAGTCAGGTACGATTGTGAGGAAGGTCACGATTAGATCAGAAACAATAAGGTACGTTGTCTGCTTGTCATCTGGACGTCTGTGTGTAGTTCAAAACGTTGGAGAACGTTTTACTGAGAGGACGATAAAGATAACAGACGAGTCAGGTACCGTCATACAGACGTGGACAGGTGAACTCGACAACGGTCTAAAGGTCGGTAGTATGTACCTCCTTAAGATGTCATGTGATAAGTTTGATAGAGTTTTTGTACCAGACATCCGTAACAATCAGGTGTACGTCCTACCGAGTGACGGCAAACAAGCTGTGTGTCTCCTGGACCGGAGACACGGAGTGGTGAAACCTGCAGCGATGGGTGTGGACACTTGTGGGAACGTGTGGATCGGGTGTGTGGACGGTAGCGTACACGTGATGGGACTGTAACATTAGGGAAATAGTAATATACGGTTCACTTGACCTCATGGTACAATAATTCGCGGTAATAGGACGAACATAAGTAACTCGATTGTTTGTACCAACCGATAAAACAAGATCATTGGAATGATCATCGAATTAGTAAGCTAGACTGAGGAGAGAAAGAGCAGCTCAGACAGAGACAGAGATAGAAACGAAAAGATGACGAATTATCATATAATACAAAGTAAACTGTATGATTGTGATCTGAAACGAATGTTTTGCTCTTGGCCGCCTCTGAAACGATGAAAATTGCGTCTGCTTCACAGTGACGTGACGTCACATTGATTGTTCCTATTTAAGGATTTACCTTCTTAATGTGCACCATAGAATATGTTCGTTGCCAACTGCGTTCATACTACCGTATACGCCGTCAAAATGAAGGTCAATCCTTGTATTCACATTCAAAAAATGTTTAAATTACTGAAGACACCATGAAATTTTCTATTTATTACATTTTTAAAGCATAAAACATGAAAAAATGTAACACGTGATACACTCCTGGCCAATCACTTGTCGGGAATAATATGAAAAAATAATAATAATATTTAACAACTATTAATTAACGTGTGTTACACAGATGTTTACAAAATGTAATCAACCGGTAAATGTAAGGTAATACAGGTTTGGTTTAAGTTGTTTTATACCTTGTAGTATTGAAATGTAACAAGAATGACTGATACATTTTGATTTGTATTTACATTGTTATAACCTTTAAACAGACATATATAGATATAGCACTAGATAAAAGCTTTCATTGTATTACTGCTGTGTATTTGTTTGTTTGAACTATTTTAGGAATCTGCAAATATGCTTGATTTTTCATCTTGTGTTTTGTGTATACCGGAGGTTTTTTAAAATTCCTTTCTTGTTATAATCGGGTTTTTTTGTTTTTATGAAAGTAGAAGAAAAAACTATTCTGTTTTCAACAATAATTTTCTTCTGTAAATCAGCAAAAAAAGATTGTGCAGGGTAAAAATTAAGGTGAAGTTTAGTTATAGACTTCTATCCCATCTATATATACCACTATCGGGGGAATGACATTTTATCATTTTTTTTGTTATATATCCAAATGAGAAACCTGAATCTGTTAGTCCAACAATTTCTCTACTGTTGAATAATTTGTTTAATTGAGGTGGGTTTTTTTGCTAAACACATGGTTGTTTATATATGTATATAATTGTTGTTTAAAAGAAGGAAAAACATTAACATATAATAAGCAAGTTTTTTTTTATACTCCCATCAAAGGTCAAGGTCGCCAATACTTTAAAAGTTCGCCCTTTAAATTTGTCATCACGTAGCGACCTCATTCCTGAGCAGAAGATCACGTCTTTAAATGGTTCAAATTTTGATTTTTGCATCGCACTGGCAGTAAATTTTCCGACAAAAATTGTAGGCATGGTTTTGGTTTTTTTCAAATATAACCAAACACGTTTTGAGTTCGGGACTGAAAACTTAATAGCAGTGTTTTTTTGTTCGGTTATCCCATTCAAACATACTTACAGTGATACATTACCAGGCCCCTATGATCGGCCTAATTAGAGGTACTGATAATCAGGACAGGTTCAAACATACTTACAGTGATATATTACCAGGCCTCTATGACCGGCCTACATG
>NW_018406742.1:402-502 GCF_002113885.1 Mizuhopecten yessoensis | reverse complement strand
AAATGTTTATCACTTTTAAATACTGACCTCTAGAACATATTAACCATATTAACCGATTGGCATCACCACAACCAGTCTACATTAAATTAAAATGACGTCA
>NW_018406742.1:0-360 GCF_002113885.1 Mizuhopecten yessoensis | reverse complement strand
AATATGGGGTAAGATTTTCCCTTTACAACGGGGTACACCCTTGCTTTGTATAGCAAAGAAAAGACGAACTTTATCTCATTGGTCGAAAATGGTATTAATAGTATATTTAGATCGGATTCCAGTTGCTTTAAATAGATGACGTGCGTTTTGATTGGCTGATTGAGGGAGCTCGATTGAGTGGAAATCACGCTGCCTTGAGCATGTCGTCAACCATTTTCCTAGTAAGTTGCACGACTGACCTAGCTCCGAAAATAGTAGAAAAGAAGACTGTTAAGCGTATCCAAATTTGATTTCATTTATTTTTTTGAAGCTGATTATACACATTTATTAATTAGTTGATAGGAATATGTACATCTGCGA
>NW_018406741.1:170440-205588 GCF_002113885.1 Mizuhopecten yessoensis | reverse complement strand
CAGTTATACTGCATAAAACAGGAAAATCACCATCCACAGAATGTGACACCGTTATACTGCATAAAACAGGAAAATTACCATCCACAGAATGTCATACCGGTATACTGCATAAAACTGGAAAATCACCATCCACAGAATGCAATTGGGATACTGTTATAAATTGTACTGCATAAAACTAGAACATTTGATCACATTGTTCTATTGTAAAGTTTCAACATTTTCAGGATAAATGAACATATCCATATAACTGGTTAACACTCCGGCCTTCCACGCAGGCGGCCAGGGTTCGTTCCCATACTCAGGTGGAGTATAAAATGGTCAGGGGTTGGATATTGCGGTATCTGTGCTGTAGCATTCAAGTAAGGTGGCACTATAAATAATACTGTTGGAAGCACAGTCCCACTACAAACACAATACATCTCCAGCACACATGTAGGCATATACACATAGGCAGATATTAGCCAGGTGGCATAGCACTAGTAGTTAGCGCCTGATCAGGCAGCTCCTGGGAATTCCTCATAAACTGTATTGATCAATGTATATGCTTATTGTATTGATTGTAAAAGTTGTATATCTATGTACTGTTAAGGGCATTAGAGTGGCTTATTCTAGGTAGATAGGGCGCTATATCAAATGTTGTACATTATTATTATTACTACATATGAGCATTCCATCCCTATCTTAAATTAGGTTGGATATATTTATCTTTTCTTTCTGAACATGGGTACAGACCTGTGAAGTGTAGGATAATTAACAACCTGAAAATGGTAAAGCTATATTGCATTATTTCTAGGGTCCACATAGATGAGTGGTCAAGTCTGAGAAAACTATGATAATAACACACAGGAGACATGTGACTGATAATAACACACAGGAGACACATGGACAGAGAGATGGCTGATACTAACACAGGAGACATGTGACACTGATATTAACAGACAGGAGACATGTGGACAGAGAGATGGCTGATACTTACACAGGAGACATGTGGACAGGAAGATGGCTGATACTTACACAGGAGACACATGACACCGACAGGAGACACATGGACAGGGAGATGGCTGATACTAACATACTAACACAGGAGAAACGTGACTCATAATAACACACAAGAAACATATGGCACTGATACTAACACAGGAGACACGTGACTGATAATAACACGCAGGAGACATGTGGACAGAGAAATGGATGATACTAACACATGAGACACGTGACTGATAATAACACGCAGGAGACATGTGGACAGAAAAATGGCTGATACTAACACAGCAGACATGTGACTGATAATAACCCACAGGAGACACGTGACTGATAATAACCCACAGGAGACATGTGACTGATAATAACACACAGGAGACACGTGGACAGAGATATGGTTGATACTATCACTGGTGACACTGACAGGAGACATGTGGACAGAGAGATGACTGATACTAACACAGGAGACACGTGGACAGAGATATGGTTGATACTATCACTGGTGACACTGACAGGAGACATGTGGACAGAGAGATGGCCGATTCTAACACTGAAGACGTCATTGATATGAACTTTAAGGATAAACATGGACAGATGATCGATTTTCCCCTGGTGTTCACACACACAGGAGACACCTGGACATACGAATGAGCGAGTATCCTCGGACACTCACTGCAAAGCTTAGCATTTATTGACAAGAGATCCATCAAGATTCAGCACAGATTTGTGTTCCGTATACTATAGCACGGACAGTATTCCGTATACTACAGCATGGACCAGTATTCCGTATACTACAGCACAGACCAGTGTTCCCTATACTATAGCACGGACCAGTATTCCGTATACTATAGCACGGACCAGTATTCCGTATACTACAGCACATACCAGTGTTCCGTATACTACAGCACGGACCAGTGTTCCGTATACTACAGCACATACCAGTGTTCCATATACTACAGCACATACCAGTGTTCCGTATACTACAGCACGGACCAGTGTTCCGTATACTACAGCACATACCAGTGTTCCATATACTACAGCACATACCAGTGTTCCGTATACTACAGCACGGACCAGTGTTCCGTATACTACAGCACGTACCAGTGTTCCGTATACTACAGCACATACCAGTGTTCCGTATACTACAGCACGGACCAGTGTTCCGTATACTACAGCACGGACCAGTGTTCCGTATACTACAGCACGGACCAGTATTCCGTATACTACAGCACGGACCAGTGTTCCGTATACTACAGCACGGACCAGTGTTCCGTATACTACAGCACGGACCAGTGTTCCGTATACTACAGCACGGACCAGTGTTCCGTATACTACAGCACGGACCAGTGTTCCGTATACTACAGCACGGACCAGTGTTCCGTATACTACAGCACGGACCAGTGTTCCGTATACTACAGCACGGACCAGTGTTCCGTATACTACAGCACGGACCAGTGTTCCGTATACTACAGCACGGACCAGTGTTCCGTATACTACAGCACGGACCAGTGTTCCGTATACTACAGCACGGACCAGTGTTCCGTATACTACAGCACGGACCAGTGTTCCGTATACTACAGCACGGACCAGTGTTCCGTATACTACAGCACGGACCAGTGTTCCGTATACTACAGCACGGACCAGTGTTCCGTATACTACAGCACGGACCAGTGTTCCGTATACTACAGCACGGACCAGTGTTCCGTATACTACAGCACGGACCAGTGTTCCGTATACTACAGCACGGACCAGTGTTCCGTATACTACAGCACGGACCAGTATTCCGTATACTACAGCACGGACCAGTGTTCCGTATACTACAGCACGGACCAGTGTTCCGTATACTACAGCACGGACCAGTATTCCGTATACTACAGCACGGACCAGTGTTCCGTATACTACAGCACGGACCAGTATTCCGTATACTACAGCACGGACCAGTGTTCCGTATACTACAGCACGGACCAGTATTCCGTATACTACAGCACGGACCAGTGTTCCGTATACTACAGCACGGACCAGTATTCCGTATACTACAGCACGGACCAGTGTTCCGTATACTACAGCACGGACCAGTATTCCGTATACTACAGCACGGACCAGTGTTCCGTATACTACAGCACGGACCAGTATTCCGTATACTACAGCACGGACCAGTGTTCCGTATACTACAGCACGGACCAGTATTCCGTATACTACAGCACGGACCAGTGTTCCGTATACTACAGCACGGACCAGTATTCCGTATACTACAGCACGGACCAGTGTTCCGTATACTACAGCACGGACCAGTATTCCGTATACTACAGCACGGACCAGTGTTCCGTATACTACAGCACGGACCAGTATTCCGTATACTACAGCACGGACCAGTGTTCCGTATACTACAGCACGGACCAGTATTCCGTATACTACAGCACGGACCAGTGTTCCGTATACTACAGCACGGACCAGTATTCCGTATACTACAGCACGGACCAGTGTTCCGTATACTACAGCACGGACCAGTATTCCGTATACTACAGCACGGACCAGTGTTCCGTATACTACAGCACGGACCAGTATTCCGTATACTACAGCACGGACCAGTGTTCCGTATACTACAGCACGGACCAGTATTCCGTATACTACAGCACGGACCAGTGTTCCGTATACTACAGCACGGACCAGTATTCCGTATACTACAGCACGGACCAGTGTTCCGTATACTACAGCACGGACCAGTATTCCGTATACTACAGCACGGACCAGTGTTCCGTATACTACAGCACGGACCAGTATTCCGTATACTACAGCACGGACCAGTGTTCCGTATACTACAGCACGGACCAGTATTCCGTATACTACAGCACGGACCAGTGTTCCGTATACTACAGCACGGACCAGTATTCCGTATACTACAGCACGGACCAGTGTTCCGTATACTACAGCACGGACCAGTATTCCGTATACTACAGCACGGACCAGTGTTCCGTATACTACAGCACGGACCAGTATTCCGTATACTACAGCACGGACCAGTGTTCCGTATACTACAGCACGGACCAGTATTCCGTATACTACAGCACGGACCAGTGTTCCGTATACTACAGCACGGACCAGTATTCCGTATACTACAGCACGGACCAGTGTTCCGTATACTACAGCACGGACCAGTATTCCGTATACTACAGCACGGACCAGTGTTCCGTATACTACAGCACGGACCAGTATTCCGTATACTACAGCACGGACCAGTGTTCCGTATACTACAGCACGGACCAGTATTCCGTATACTACAGCACGGACCAGTGTTCCGTATACTACAGCACGGACCAGTATTCCGTATACTACAGCACGGACCAGTGTTCCGTATACTACAGCACGGACCAGTATTCCGTATACTACAGCACGGACCAGTGTTCCGTATACTACAGCACGGACCAGTATTCCGTATACTACAGCACGGACCAGTGTTCCGTATACTACAGCACGGACCAGTATTCCGTATACTACAGCACGGACCAGTGTTCCGTATACTACAGCACGGACCAGTATTCCGTATACTACAGCACGGACCAGTGTTCCGTATACTACAGCACGGACCAGTATTCCGTATACTACAGCACGGACCAGTGTTCCGTATACTACAGCACGGACCAGTATTCCGTATACTACAGCACGGACCAGTGTTCCGTATACTACAGCACGGACCAGTATTCCGTATACTACAGCACGGACCAGTGTTCCGTATACTACAGCACGGACCAGTATTCCGTATACTACAGCACGGACCAGTGTTCCGTATACTACAGCACGGACCAGTATTCCGTATACTACAGCACGGACCAGTGTTCCGTATACTACAGCACGGACCAGTATTCCGTATACTACAGCACGGACCAGTGTTCCGTATACTACAGCACGGACCAGTATTCCGTATACTACAGCACGGACCAGTGTTCCGTATACTACAGCACGGACCAGTATTCCGTATACTACAGCACGGACCAGTGTTCCGTATACTACAGCACGGACCAGTATTCCGTATACTACAGCACGGACCAGTGTTCCGTATACTACAGCACGGACCAGTATTCCGTATACTACAGCACGGACCAGTGTTCCGTATACTACAGCACGGACCAGTATTCCGTATACTACAGCACGGACCAGTGTTCCGTATACTACAGCACGGACCAGTATTCCGTATACTACAGCACGGACCAGTGTTCCGTATACTACAGCACGGACCAGTATTCCGTATACTACAGCACGGACCAGTGTTCCGTATACTACAGCACGGACCAGTATTCCGTATACTACAGCACGGACCAGTGTTCCGTATACTACAGCACGGACCAGTATTCCGTATACTACAGCACGGACCAGTGTTCCGTATACTACAGCACGGACCAGTATTCCGTATACTACAGCACGGACCAGTGTTCCGTATACTACAGCACGGACCAGTATTCCGTATACTACAGCACGGACCAGTGTTCCGTATACTACAGCACGGACCAGTATTCCGTATACTACAGCACGGACCAGTGTTCCGTATACTACAGCACGGACCAGTATTCCGTATACTACAGCACGGACCAGTGTTCCGTATACTACAGCACGGACCAGTATTCCGTATACTACAGCACGGACCAGTGTTCCGTATACTACAGCACGGACCAGTATTCCGTATACTACAGCACGGACCAGTGTTCCGTATACTACAGCACGGACCAGTATTCCGTATACTACAGCACGGACCAGTGTTCCGTATACTACAGCACGGACCAGTATTCCGTATACTACAGCACGGACCAGTGTTCCGTATACTACAGCACGGACCAGTATTCCGTATACTACAGCACGGACCAGTATTCCGTATACTACAGCACGGACCAGTGTTCCCTATATTGCAGCACGGGCCAGTGTTCCATATACTACAGCACGGACCAGTGTTCCGTATACTTCAGCACGGACCAGTGTTCCCTATATTACAGCACGGACCAGTGTTCCGTATACTTTAGCACGGATCAGTGTTCCCTACATTACAGCACGGACCAGTGTTCCGTATACTACAGCTCGGACCAGTGTCCCCTGAGGTCGCAGTTAGGGTTAAACATCAAATATAATAGGCTCGTTGTGTCCGATAGCTTCTCGTATCACTGAAAATATTTTAATAAATCTAGTGTCATCACTAGGCGAATGATAAAGTCAGGTCGATGTATTGAAAGATGAATTGCCGACATATAACGATGTTTTATAAAAGTGTTCAAGATGTTCAGATCAGTTTTCGGAAATTAATGCTACCCCAATGATGATATATACGTATGTGTGTCAAAACGCAGGGATGTTGTCCCATGTTTCGTTCCGTTTGTATCAGATTCAGTGTTTTTTAATTCGGTACAACTACAAAGATAAATAGTAGAGTAATTAAATGTTGAAGGTTTCTTCCAGTCTTCCTCACGTGGTACGGTGGCGATGAATCACCTGCTCTTACCTCACCCTGTCAGGCTGTAGCGTTGTTTTCGCATCGCATGGAAACAAGCTTTCTGCTCAGGTCTACCTTCATCTACTAAAATTAGTCATCCCTCAAAAATGAATGAGGTATTTACCAATCTGACGAGATATGTAAAATTGACCACTTCCCACTTTCCTCTTTTGCATGTAAAGGGACAAATCGTTAAAACATTAGTTCATTTATTGAATGTGTTTCCTTGCTATCCCCGTATTCATAGTCCATTCCAAGTGTCCAGTTTGACCACTCTATTTGCACGGGAAAGCGCCATTTAATATAGCGCCGATAATGTCACGTGTCGATTTCGAAATGAGTCAGTATCATTTATAAATACAAGCTATGACATAGCCCGAGTTTCTTCTGATCCTGACACCACACTTAAGACATCTATCTGTCAAAATGTCTTACAGCCGACATCTATCTGTCAAATGTCTTAAGTCTGGTGTCAGTGCCAAAGGAAACTAGTGGCGGCTAGCAGTGACGAAACCGCCCCAAGAGAAGGGGATGAGTTTGGACAATGTGTCATTACGCTTTTGAACCAAGGAAAAAATATTCTATCTAAGTCCGTGTTGAAACTGATCAAATAACATTTAAGTAATTATTCATGCCAATATTTAAATGATTAGATCTTTGTTGGTATCTCAGCACTGATTTTATAAGAGACGAGGACATATGGCAACATGTCGTTCACAGATGGTGGCTGAACAATATATTGAAGGGCTATAATCTTCATTCAGTCCGTGTCATTTTCCTCTTTGGAAGGTTCCAGTTGGCCCATGCTTTATGCTAATTCCCATATTTTCCCGCATCCTCTTTCCTGCTCAACCATTCTTAATTCTTTACGAAACCGTTTGTAGTTGTCTGCCAAAGCAGGCATTTCCCATAAAATCCCTCAACTCCCTGTCTTGATCCCTTTCTCGCTGACCTCCTTGTCTTTGGAGCCACTGAGCTCGTCATTCACCGATCTCATTGGAATTGTATGCAGCGAGGTGCTGAACATGCCAGCAAAGTGAAGCATGGTGGAACCCAAAGTCACTTTCAAGGTACGCATCAACCTTGAAGAAGCCTTCTCGCGTTGATGTTGATACGACATACAGTAGCCAGCCATTGTAAGCCTTGGTAGCATGTCATTATAGTAAAATACAAGGCAAAGTATTACAAGGCAAGCGATAGGCCCCACCGGTAATGATTTCTATATGTCAGGATGTAACTACTGTTCGAAGCATAAGTCACAGTGAGGTCATAGTGACCTACTTCTTGCACTCGCCATCCCAAGATGTAGTTGTACACCTAATCTGGTTACTCCAGGTGAACTAGTATAGAAGATATGCCCCGGACAAACGTTTTCAAAGATAAAAGTCAAAGGTCTAGTCATAGGTCACAGTGATCTAACTCTTGCACTCCGCCATTCCAAGATGTCCTTGTACACCAAATCCGGTTACTCCAGGTGAATTATGCCCCGGACAAACTTTTCCAAAAGAAAGGGTCAAAGGTCAAATTATAGGTCACAGTGACCTAATTCTTCACTCTGCCATCCCAAGATGCCCTTGTACACCAAATCTGGTTACTCCAGGTGAATTATGCCCCGGACAAACTTTTCCACAAGAAAGGGTCAAAGGTCAAATCATAGGTCACAGTGACCTAATTCTTGCACTCTGCAAACCGCCATCCCAAGATGTCCTTGTACACCAAATATGGTTACCCATGTGAAATAGTATAGAAGATATGTCCCTGGCAATCTTCTTGGACGGAACGACGGACGGACGGAGTGCAAACCTATAGTCCACCCCGGGAACCGGTGGGGGCTAATAAACACTGCTTTGTACTTTGCCAGAAGACCTGTCTTGTGACTCTTTTGGCCTCACTGGATGAAGCTACAGGCAATTTATGATACATTTTCCTCCTGTGCCTTCGGTACTGTGTCTATTCGTTAATAATCCAAATCGTGGTCCGTGCTCATGTCACCACTGACGCGACAAAACCCTATTAGGCTTGTTTTAACTATATGTTTGGTTGTTGTAAACGTCAGGTCATATGTGAATGCATTGTATCCTGGTTGATAGATGCCAGACTCCATACTATGTGCTCAGCTATCCCTGGCTGCTGCCTTGATGATTTGTTTTTTCATTCCCACGATTAAAAATTGGTGAAATGACCCATATTGTCATTTTTGTCTTGTTCAAGGTCTAACAACGCCGAAGTTTTCTCCCCAGGTGTGAACTGAAACTGTATCCCTCTTAAGTAGCTTATTATTGCAGAATAGTTAGAATTGATGGAAAATTCGAACGAGTAATTTTACAGTTTTTTAGGGGTTTAAATCAACTTTCGGTCAAAATGCCACCCCCAGAAATGTAGGGTGGCATTTTGACTGAAAGTTACTCTGAACACCTTAGTTTAGGTCCAAATATAGCTGTAGCAAATTCTGAGGTCCCTGTGATCATTGGTTGTCAGTATGAAGTTGACAACAACTTGGGAACGTAAATTCTCGAGAGAAAAAAGCCAGGTGGCGTCCTGAACAGGAAATAGTATCCACGCAGAAGTGATCCGGGTAAAAAATAATCCGTCATAAACAAATAAATGTAAAGTTACAGTAGCATGCCTTAGATGAAGGGCTACAGTGTTTGTTAAAATATATAACCTTACTGACCAACTCGCAAGATAACAGGGATGACACGTTTAAAAAACGAATTTGTGGCGTTTACGATAACTCCCGGTCGCCTTACGTGGGCGTACCATTTAAATGTTTCCTTGTGGCGTTTACGATAACTCCCGGTCGCCTTACGTGGGCGTACCATTTCACTGTTTCCTTGTGGCGTTTACGATAACTCCCGGTCGTCTTACGTGAGCGTACCATTTAACCGTTTCCTTGTGGCGTTTACGATAACTCCCGGTCGCCTTACTTGAGCGTACCATTTAACTGTTTCCTTGTGGCGTTTTCGATAACTCCCGGTCGCCTTACGTGGGCGTTCCATTTTCCTTGTGGCGTTTACGATAACTTCCGGTCGCCTTACTTGAGCGTACCATTTAAATGTTTCCTTGTGGCGTTTACGATAACTCCCGGTCGCCTTACTTGAGCGTACCATTTAACTGTTTCCTTGTGGCGTTTACGATAACTGCCAGTCACGATGGAGTTTAAGTGTCAACAGCAAATATAGACACTGACAATCAGGTGTCACTCACGATCCCTGTAGTTGCGGTGTCACTCACGATCCCTGTAGTTGCGGTGTCACTCACGATCCCTGTAGTTGCGGTGTCACTCACGATCCCTGTAGTTGCGGTGTCACTCACGATCCCTGTAGTTGCGGTGTCACTCACGATCCCTGTAGTTGCGGTGTCACTCACGATCCCTGTAGTTGCGGTGTCACTCACGATCCCTGTAGTTGCGGTGTCACTCACGATCCCTGTAGTTGCGGTGTCACTCACGATCCCTGTAGTTGCGGTGTCACTCACGATCCCTGTAGTTGCGGTGTCACTCACGATCCCTGTAGTTGCGGTGTCACTCACGATCCCTGTAGTTGCGGTGTCACTCACGATCCCTGTAGTTGCGGTGTCACTCACGATCCCTGTAGTTGCGGTGTCACTCACGATCCCTGTAGTTGCGGTGTCACTCACGATCCCTGTAGTTGCGGTGTCACTCACGATCCCTGTAGTTGCGGTGTCACTCACGATCCCTGTAGTTGCGGTGTCACTCACGATCCCTGTAGTTGCGGTGTCACTCACGATCCCTGTAGTTGCGGTGTCACTCACGATCCCTGTAGTTGCGGTGTACTGTCCACTACAACTCGTGTCCGGGGTGTATCCTGTTACGCAATAATTTGAAATTTCAATTTCATGTTGTTTTTAAGGTCAGAGTCAAAATTCCGTGTTATGCTTGTGAAATTGTTGATACTACTTGGGATGCTTTTTATTAAAAAACTCCAACATTTGTTCCAACTGAAGTACGTCATTTAACCAGAACCTCTATTGGGTTGGTGTGTCCCCTGGTCCTGTAACTTTCAGTATGAAGTATCCTATCGAGCAGTATCAAGTTCTACACAGATCCCTTGAATTGATGTTCTCTATAACTTCTATGCCAACCTTTATTCGTGTACCTTGTCGGCTGACGTTCAGTAACGTGATATTATTTCAACGTGACGTCATTTTTAATTGAAATTTCTTACATTAGTTTCCATTTCACATAACATTTATGAAACGAGTTTAATAAAGATTTTTTTCATTTTACCGAGCGTCTGACGATCTAAACATTCGAGATCAATTATTCATGAAGTCTATATTAAATGGAAACTAGTGTAAGAAATGACTATAGGATGATGTCATGTACCACTTTGAAATGTCATCACGTCTGTGGTCTTTTGCAAGTATTATTTCGGCTCATTCTTGAAGTCTTCAAATTTTGCCGCCTTGGCTCTATATCAATTGTGACGTCATAATAAAACGTAGAAGTCTTTTAATTATTATTTGATGCCGTTACAACAGTCCATATTGCAAGAGTTCATTTAAACATTGGACTGCTTTCAGTTGGCATCCATATTGCCTACGAATGCCAACTGCAAGCAGTTCAATACTTATATTTACCATGTTTGAAATCTGTTCATCTCATGAAAAATTCAATTACACTTATTATTATTCAGCATTTAGTTCAAATAATGTATGCAACGAGAGTCGTGTCTGTTTGTTCAATGAATAGAACAGCCATCGCCCGGGGAGGGTTAGTGGTACCCAACGTAATAACTATGACGTCAACAATCGGTCCATGGCATTCATGGCCTTTATGAATGCCAACTGAATTTGGTAGGGTTATATAGTGGCGATGTCATACGATAGTAAATATAAACAAATGACACGGAGCATTTCCAAAATAACGCAAAGATCATGTGTTGGTTCTTTTGACGTCTCCCACTGTACGAGTGCATTACGCGTATGGATACATAGCACGAGGGCTTTAGTCACAGTGATAGAGATCATTGTCTCTCGTGTTTTATGGAACAACATGATCTATTCAAAAGTATTCGGCTATTTGTATAATTCATCAATTTCAATATTTAATATTGCGAGTATTTTAAGATTGATGTGAACAGAGTGTCCACGAATGGCGGGCCAATTTAAAGTGCTTTCTCACTTAAATGCCATGCAGCACGAAGCCCTACCAGATCGCACCGGAATGTCTATAATACCTTTCCGTCTCTACAGCTGAGTTTGTATCAGGTAATTGACCGCTCTAGTACTCTTTACCCATATCGGATTTCGTTTAAGCTTTTATCAGTGATTATATTATCTCTCAATATCCGAGTTGTTTCCTTGTAACAGTTGAATATTATAAGGCGGAAATACTACCTTGCTGGCAAGCTAGCTTTTCCAGCGATGCGGTATTCTCACTAGTTCAGCAACGTCTAGCGTGGTCAGTAGTTGGATGGGTGACCGCCCGCAAATTACATGTACTGTAATGACCAGTTCCAGGTGGTNGTGGGGAAATGGTGTCAGGAGTAGGCGAGGTTGCCTGAGGGAACATCAACTGAGGATTCGCAGGAGAACTGGGGGGTATACACGAGCTTTGCATAGGGTACTGCGGGTACTGCGGGGCAGGTTGGAAACATGGTTGCGTGGCGGCCACATTACCATGTGGGGTACCATAGAGATCTCTATGTGCCATAGCCATTACAGTACTCGTGTCCGTATGAGATCTATTACGTTTCTTACCCATGGGCTACACGTGCACACAGTTCAAGGGAAGGTGCATTGGTACACAGGTTACACCCTTAAGGTGACGGGTTTCGTGCAGGATCATAGGGAATCTTTGTACCACATATTGTCGAGTTATAGGGAATGTTTTATGTACAAAATACTGTCGAGTTATCGGGAATGTCTTGTGTATAAAATACTGTCGAATTAAATGAAAGGTTTAATGTACAAAATACTGTCGAGTTATAGGGTATGTCTTATGTACAAAATACTGTCGAGTTAAAGGGAATGTTTAATGTACAAAATACTGTCGAGTTAAAGGGAATGTTAAATGTACAAAATACTGTCGAGTTAAAGGGAATGTCTTATGTACAAAATACTGTCGAATTAAAGGGAATGGCTGATGTACAAAATACTGTCGAGTTTAAGGGAATGTTTAATGTACAAAATACTGTCGAGTTAAAGGGAATGTCTTATGTACAAAATACTGTCGAGTCATAGGGAATGTTAAATGTTCAAAATACTGTCGAGTTAAAGGGAATGTCTTATGTACAAAATACTGTCGAGTTAAAGGGAATGTTAAATGTACAAAATACTGTCGAGTTAAAGGGAATGTTTAATGTACAAAATACTGTAGAGTTATAGGGAATGTTTAATGTACAAAATACTGTCGAGTTAAAGGGAATGTTTAATGTACAAAATACTGTCGAATTATAGGGAATGTCTTATGTATAAAATACTGTCGAGTTATAGGGTATGTCTTATGCACTACATAGCGTAGATTTCCATGGAATGTCTTGTGTTCCGTTCCTTCCGGTTAAGAGAGATGTAAAACACCATTCCGTGGTATGTCTACGATGTACAAAATACACAGCACCAGACGCATGCAAACAAACAACACAACAAAATTTAACTAAAAATTTTCATTTTAAATGCAAACAAAAATAACAAGAAAAAAACAGAAACAAAAACAAACAAAAAAGGAATAAACAAGTATATGATGTAGAATAAAATGTTTGACTTAAGACCAAAGAGAATAGGAAAAACAAAAACCTAAATATGATATAGCTCTGGAAAACAAATGTGGAGAGACAAATGGGGAAGTCCTATTTACATGTAAATGAAAAAAAATATCTAATGAAAACCATATATATACATGTAACTGGAAGACAGTGTGACGTGTTGTGCACAGAAGATTTCATGCTCTCTATTCTAAGTGTATATATACACAATGTACAAGGTCCTTACACGAAAGTAATCGGTGAAAAAACAAAATTCATGCAAAAATAAAATATAACTTGAAAGAAATCCAATAGAAATCCAAGAAAATGTGACGACATACAAACTCTCAAAATGGACTACATGTATTTATAAAACGCCCCTGTATCCAGCCCAGCGGCGGATCCGGTTTAGCTCGTGACAAAACCTATGCTATAGGTTAAATGTAATCTAAAAGGTAATACGGCGAAAGTTGATTTAATGTTCTAGCTATCTGTTAAATGGAATTCAGCAGAACACAGCTGTGATGTTTGCTACTTATAAGGAAAATACATACACGTGATGGCGTATACCTAAACACAAAACTTACACAGTAAAGCCGAGATATATCAAACAGAAGTAAACATATTTACTAGTGATATTTATTTGACGATTTTACATAAAAATAAACTTATTTACAAATAGTGTGTATATGAAACATACAAAATACCAGTACATTGTGACTGTACTATATCTTGGGCTGTTTACAGTACCGACACCGACTTGTCCACTGTAGCTTTGGCTCAGATATAACACTAGTGTTGTGTACTTTAATTGCAAAATAAAGCATTTAAAAAGGTTGTAGCACCACTGTTTCTTAAACATTTACTGGCATATGTATAAATTGATCTGCGCAGCAGAATCTCATCAAAAATGCAATAAAAATCTACTAAGTTGAATATATACATAAAATGTGTGCATATAATATAAATATCAATTTGTAAAAAGGAAAAAAAATAAACGCTGGGAAAATCGTTTGAAGCGAAGAACAGATCGGATGGGGAATACGCTCGATGGGATTTTCAATAACGTACTTGATAATTATCCAACAGACGAAAAGCCCACACGTTAGTCTGGGGTTATGTCACGAAAAGCGTGATGTCTTAGCAGAGAATATATACATAGAAATGTCGGTGGAATTATGCCTGATATAGGGATACGCGCAGTGTCAACATTAGCTATGTGCGACCATGTACGCGTACATGTGTTGATGACCTTGTAACCAGAGACACATACACGTGCGTCTATTATGGAGTCATGTTTGGCCAGCAAGGGCGCCGGTCACACGTGACATAACGGGCCTTACAGTTGAATACACGTGCTTAACAGGTGACACGCGATTCAGATATCCGTTAATCCTGTGAACTGAGCTAAGCATGTCATGTTTTATTCATCGATTTGAGACAGCGCGTGGATAAGGGCGCATAACTTCAAAGGTAAAAAGCGCACGACGGACGCTTTACATTGCGCCATTTTTGACAGAACGGACACATGAATGTTTTATTGGACATGGTGCACGCGGAAAAGTGCTAAGGGAACGTGTACTTTCGGACAATTAGGTATCACATATACTCGGCGATAACAGTATGTAGTAGAACTATAGCCTGTATTATACTAACTCTAACAGCGGCGTGACAAAGGAGACTTACAATTGTTTACAAAGTCAACCCTGTCAGAGATTCACAAATCAGCTTATGCCAATAATGAACATCAAATGATTCACTAATAAGGCGAGTCTATCGATCTTATATTTTCGGTAAGTTACTTACATAATATGGCGACAATTGTTCGCGAAATCAGTTGGATTTTTCTCATGTTCACCAATGTGCTAATTAAATTCTCGTTATCGAGTTACAAGGCGCGGTCGCCAACGTCTACAGTGACAATGCGAAAGGATCGACATTTCAGCGGAAACGTATGAACACATGTCGAGTGTTCAACCATGGCGGCTTCGTGTAGTCCTGATATTTAAAACCGAGAATATCTGACGATAATATATCGCTGTCATTGCCATAATTTTGACCGTCATGTATGAAGTTTGACACGACCTCGCAATTCACATAGACTGTACAACATGCTTAAATGACAAGTTATGTCGAGGCAGAACTAACGAATTTGACAAGCCTCTGGCGATATGACGGGATGGTATTCCATTGTGTTGTAAAGGAGGGGAATTAATCCTGACATTAACATGATAACCAGCAGGCTCGGCCAGGAATCTGACGTCCCGAATCACGCGCACGTGGACTATAATATCTCGGATAAGGCGAAGAGATATTGTAGTTTTATCAGACAAACTGTGCCTTTGTGCAAAGTACGAATGTGTTTATTTGAAATGTCGTTCCCATGGCTACGGTCATAGTTAAGTGAAAATTGGCGCTAAAGACCACGTCTGCCATTTTGAAAAGGTTCGGACAAGGCGTCCACATACATCTGGCTTGTAGTGTGTGATAAACTAAGTGACGGGGAAGAACAAGCCCACATCTGGCTCAGTGACTGAATATAAACACTTGTATATATCCGGCTACACTTGTATATAATATGTACAGTGGATAGTTCGCTGGCAACATCGACACAGAATGTTTACATCCTTGTTGTGTACGCCAACAACCCCAGCTTTGTATTTAATAAAAAATCAACGTAATACATACCATTTTAACATATAAACTATCGCCCCAAAGAAATAATAATCAACGGCGCTTGCATTCAAACCCAGCTCGAACTATTCCAAGTTCCAAAATTAAATTAATGGATAGCAGTATGATTAACACAAGCGCCTGTGGCGTTACTTTGCTGTCTATGCATTCTTCCCCAACACAACCTCTCCGAAATTACGCCAAAACACAAAGGTACATGTACGCTATACACTGACCAAAGGGGCCATTTAATATCGCCAAATCGTCACGACTGTATCCCTCCTGTATTAAAGTTTTAATTCATAAAACGTTCAATGCATACAGCGTTAAACAGGAGACGGTTAAAGAAAAGGTAGAACTCTCACATATATGCATTGCATAGCAAAATAACAAAAATATTATACACAAATTTTAAATTTATAAAAATATAAAGCAAATAACTTTCTGATTTACAAATTGCACCTCTACATATTACAATTCATTGTACACACGTATGTATTATTATACAGTACAAAACTAGTGAAGGTCACATGTGCAATAACATATTGGACATCGTGCGTGTACCTCTTCGGAAATTTCAAAGATGTTAAAACTTTCGTTGTTTTCCAAACGGCTTCAATAACACAAGTTATTATATTCATATGATCATTTAAATGTATATAAAATAGATTCATGAATTAAATAAGTGAGATATTTTTTCGACAATAAAAACAAATGTCTATTTGTGAAATTAGCAAGGCTTTCAGCAACAGTGCCCGTTTGAGTTTTTATATATATACGACATGTACATTAGAACCTATTATTTGTCACTTAACAATTAACAAAAAAACACACCGCAGTGTCGTTAAATGTGGGTTTTTTCGTGTCGGAATAAGGCGGTTTCATAGTGTGTAAATTTAGAATCACAGCACTGTTTTACACCGTTGGCGGTAAGATTTCGTGTACGCTTACAGTTATATATTTTTAGATCATTCCAAATTGAATTAGATAGGTCAGACATTCTGGCAAGAAAGTACTACGCTAATTCAATCAGTTTTGGCTAAATAAAAAATGCAGATAAACTTACATGTGTGTTTGTACATTATTTCTATATGAGTAAGGAACAAAGCCATCTGGCGTTCCATTAATTACGATAAAATGCAGACCACTGCAAAATACGCAGTGGTTGTGTAAACTGGCAATACTATACTCATTCTGCAGAATTGAAATAAACCATATCACCACGCAGTAATTTCTCTTCCCTTTGATTTCACATAATACCTGCTTGTGTACCAGTCGAAACAGTTCAGGCCGTTGCAAGGTCCACTGGTCCCACGATAACAGGTCAAAGTTCATCACATTCTCGCAGTAGATCCATGAATGATTTGGCACCATCAGCAGTCGAAACCGGTTTCCAACTTTTCTTCAGAGAAACTTTCGCACGGTTTCTCAGCTTTTTCAAAGTTGGAGATTTCCTGGAGATAGGTAGGAGGCAGTCAGCGATCGTGTTCTGCAGAGCGATTGAATATCGATCTCCTGAGGACGACTTACTGATGTTATGGCTGTTGGAACCGCCACCTGTCAGGTTGGAAGCAGTGGTAATTGGCGGGAAATTTTTGTAATGCGTTTCCAACTTGGACAACAAAGCAGACGGAATGTGTGCAGTAAGCTCACGCAGGATGCAACCCAACCCCCATATTAGCGTCTGGGGTCCCTTGAGTTGACCTCCCCTCAATTGCTCTGGCGACGTGTACGCTGATAAGGCATTAGGCGAGTCGGTGTTGAAATGTGCCCCACTTTTTAAAGGTAGATACAGTAACATGTGTTCCAGCTTTATATTTCCCTTCTCCCCTAACACAACGTGCTGAGGATGACACAGTTCCCACGGGTAAACATCGTTTTGTTCTAGATAACCTAAAACATCGGTTAACTTCAACAATACTTCCCAAACTAAATGTTCCGGTATCTTTTTATTGAATACGTACATACGGACAACAAAATCCTCCAAATTGATGAGAGGAAAATCGAAAACATATGACATCATCTGGGATTGTGGGTCGTACATGCTGAAGTGACAGTTGATTAAATTGTCGTGACGTAGCCACACCCACTTTTCCCGCTCGTTCTCGTGGAGCATTGTTCGATGACCTGTTGATTGGCAAATTTTACAGGGATCATTCACATGCTGGGTTCTCATCAAGATTTTTGATCCATCAAATACACACTTTCCCGGGTGAATCTGATGTGTCTGATGGTGTACGTGGTTGGGAAAATTGAAGTTGTAATCCATATAAATCCCATCTAGGTCAAAGTCCATCGGAATGCGGAATGTCAACAAATACTGTTTGATGACACCGGGTAAAGGCAATCTGGCAACTTGTTGAACTCTCCGTAGTGTAAAACAGCCGAGTATTTTAGTTCTACACAAATCTTGTAGCGATTTTAAATGTTGTCGATCTTCTCTTTTCCCTACCAGAGGAAAATGTTTGCCCGATCCAGCCATTGAAAAGTGGGTGTCTTCTGTTCAACACGCCACGCTAACTCCAGTTGTACCTCTGGTGTGTCACACTTCACTTCCCGCAATTTATTTGTCTGAGCGTCACCTCTTATCTCTGTATATTGTGGTAGTGAAAAATGTTAACCAATCAAACTCGCCGAAAAGGGGATTCCTATGCTGACGTCAGATGGGTTTCCTCAGCTCATATAATTCTATGATTGTCAATAAAAGTATGGCGGCATATGATGCATCGGCGGGGAAATGGAAGGTTTTGGGGTAGAAAAAGGGGAGATAGGGGTAAAGGACCGCCGAGAGATCGACCATCCTTTCATAGCAGAAACGTTTACATTGTAGCAGCTCCACTTTTATTCATATTTGCTATTCTACGAATTATTGCCTATCAGTTGTGGGTCGTTTTGGAGATTCTTGTTGGGAGATCTAAAGCCATCTTGCCTTCGGCATGTCTGCCAAACCAAAAAGAGAAATACAAATGCCAATTTGAAGCTGAGGAAGGCATGTCGGGGGCTGCCAAAGCGAACGTGGGACCTGCGGCCCCGGCCCTGGCCACACAGAAGCACCATCACAGGAAGGCGTTCGAGTACATCTCTAAGGCCCTCAAGATCGACGAGGAAGACTCGGGTAGGTTTGGTGTGTAACCAGGCAACTGTCGATGCATCTATTTATATAAAGCATTGATGATGTATGATGAGCACTAAGTGTGTTTTCACAGTCTTGACGCCACACAGTCAATGTTCTTAATTATATTTTAATTCGAATGTTTGTTTTCATTGAGCAAATAATGAATACCACAGAATTAGATTAACTTATATCCTCCTTGTCACATTCCACTTGCTAGAAAAAGGATTGATTTTCCTTTTTGGGAGCTTTTGTAAACAGTGACATAATTAAAATGGTATCTATGGTTATGCAATTTTGCTCATCATTAATCATACAGAGAGACATAAAATAAGATAGAGCAATGGAGGCAGTTATCGACAGTCTAAGCTTCAAACGTGTTTTTCCAGTTTACCGTTTTGCGTAAGTTATTTTATGATGGCATTTCGAAGAAGTCGGGAAACGTTCTCTATTTCATCATCTGCGATAAGCGTACATGTGACGAATCACGGGAGAAATCATTGTTTTGGTGGCATTAATGACAGGGGCAGTTATCGACAGGTGGAGGTAGTTATCGACAGCTAAATTAAAATGTTAATTATTTCTATTATTAATCTCTCATAATACATTCATTTGTTCTGACGTGTGTCCAATTGCTTAAAAAAGGTATAAACATGTCAAGTGATATGTCAAGTCATAAATGTAAACAAACACGCTCCCTTTTCTGCACGCATGCGCAAACAGTCACCGTCACAGCATTTTGATCAAACACATTTTCTGGTTCCCTTTCAATATGGTGTCCCACCCCAATTTCATATTATTTTGATCCCCAGTGATGCATTCCAACAGCCCAACAATTTTGAATTATGATGCATTTTATCCTACAATGATAGAGATCATAAATTTAATTCAAGAAAACATAATTGAATCTTCTTAAAATAATCATTGTGGAAATGTTTTTAGGTTCTTAATGTTCACAAGATAATTAGTTTAAATATACCTCCTGCCTAACAGAATAGTTTTCATCAACATTTGATCTGTGTAATTGATTACTTTTCAATATATATTATATTCTGTCTATATATGACTGCAGTGTCTTCAAATATTGATATTTTTCATAATTTGTAATTGCAGTTTATATTGAGTATATTTACAAGATTTATCTACATGGATTTCATTGAGAAATTAGTATTTTTTAGTATCTTAGTTATGCTTGTAAAGTTATGTCTGTTTACTGGATAGACTTTAGCAACACTATTGTTGTCGGCTACATGTTCTCACCTTTCACAATTCACGATATATATATATATTGAAATCATGCAGGCAACTTTGAAGTACAAGTCATTCATAAAAATATGCTTTTAATGGATAAAACAAAAATTAATTGGTATTGCTTTCACATACTGTCGATAACTACCTCCGATCTTCAAATTGCAGCAGTTATCGACAACCCTATTTCCGACCATAACAATACCCCAGATGTAGATAATACGCTGACAAACGTTGCAGACGCTTCATGAGTGAAGTTGGATTACACCATTATGTGACAAATATTTCAGATAAAAATGTTATCAAAATTCAAAGTGCCAAACATATCTTATCGCAAACATATCTTATCGGGGCCCGTAAGGGAGGTCTAAAAACAGGATCGATACTTCTCTTTGGGAAAAAAAAGTTCAGAAAATTTGTTCAGGCTAGCAGATTTGTTCAAAATCAACTTGTGGGCTAGTACTCTATAAATATAAAATTGTAGACCTCTGCATATAAATGTACAAGTGATGTAATAAAAAATGCAGGAGAGAAGGAATAAATTTGATTTTAAAATACTATTTTACGAAATGCTATTATCTCTCGATATTGAATTAGATTTTGTTTGTATACGTAGGTTACCTTAAACTGTATCTGTTTGATGGCTGAAAGCTTTTACAAAATTTAATTTATCATGGAGTAAAAATGATAAATATATTTCTGAAATGTTAATCTGACATGACCTATATGGTCTTTATAGAACAGAAGTGTTAGCTCTAGGCCTGTGCACATGATCATGATCTGACAAGATTTATCTCCCTTCAATTGTTTGGAAAAGCTTGATGCCACATTCAAAAGATATTGTTATTTTTAATTGTTGTCAACTCATTTCATGATGTATTTATATAATTTGGATATGAAAATTTAGAAAGGTTCTTGAAAATCTTATGCGTCAAATTCAGACATATTGAATGACCTTTACAACATTGAATTTGAACACGACCATAAATTGGGGAAACATCTTTTGGCACATATTTCAAAATCATTTTATCACTTACCAGGGTTATCTTTCACAATGAAATGGAATTTGTATGATATTATTTGAAGGTCAAAAGGTCAACTTTGCTGGTTGAGTATAATGAGTAAAAAGGTTGTAAAATATGTTTTTAACATTTGGTCAGCAGGTACTTTTGGACAGAGTGCTTTAAAGCTTTTTCATGAAAATGACTTTGACATACAAATGGTTTCAAGATTAAGAATTATGAATAATTATATTGACAATAGAACTGAGGAATATATTCCCAATTTCAATACAAATAATGCTATCTTATCCCAATTATTAAAGGCTGTTGTAAAATTTAGGTAGCAAAAACAGTGGTGTTTAATATAAGCAACCAAAATAACTTTCTGTTACTTCCTTAGAACACTGTTTTAGTGCTAGCCATAGGAACAAGTGTATTTACAAAGGTGTTGTGTACCAGAAAAGGAACAAATCAACAGTACCAAAGTACCAAGAGATCATACAAATGTATCTGTTATTTCATCAAGGTTCTAATTTTATTATCTCTAAAACATTTTGGCATGCAACTGTCCCCATCCCTATCTAATTCCCCATCTGCCTCGGCCATGTTTAACCGTCTGACGAGTTGGCCGTTTGAGAATATCAATCTTAAAATTTGAAGTTCCTGTTACAAATGCTCTGGGTGGTCACTTCTGTCATAGTAACAAAGTAACAGTACACCTGACATTTCATCAGATCGTTGTCATTATTATACAACGGCCATATTTTTATACCCCCGTCAAATTTGACGGGAGTATTATGGTGTGGCGTTGTCCGTCCGTCCGTCTGGCGTAAACTTTTGTCCGGCAATCTCCTCCTACATTTTTCGACCAATCTCTTTGAAACTTGGTATGCATTATAATCATGATATGAAGTTGTGTCTCCCTTAAAAGAATTTTCATTCGACAATTGTTTCAAAAGTTATTGCCCTTTGTTCATTTCAGTATTTGATTTTTGTCCGGCAACCTAGGCCTCCTCCTACATTTTTCAACAGATCTCTTTTAAATTTGGTATACATTATAATCATGATATGAAGTTGTGCCCCCCCCCTAAAAGAATTTTGATGCGACAATTTTTCCTTTGTTCATTTCAGTATTTGATTTTTTGTCCGGAGATCTTCTCCTACATTCTTTGACAGATTTCTTTGAAACTTAGTAGGCTAAATAATCATGATATGTTGTTGTGTTTCCTTGAAAAGAATTTTGGTTCAACAATTTTTGCAAAAGTTACTGCCCTTTGTTCATTTCAGTATTTGATTATTTTATCTGGAGATTTTCTCCTACATTTTTATAGCATGTTGGCTAACCACTCTTTGAATGATGCAGATCTTATTTCAAAGTAAGAAAGTATATAACACTATATGGCATTTGATGGGCATATATTGTTCCGCCCTGCGGTACTCTTGTTCCAGATTCTTGAAGGGAGCTCTTTCGTACACACATTATTTGTATGTCTGATGTTTTTGCCTTAATTTAAGGTGAAGGATAAGCTCTGCTTAGTAACTTCAACATTGACATTCTCCATTGATCTCTCATCCTGAATTTTCAGGGGTTATGCTATGTTCACGGCTCCTGAAATATGTCATGACGAAATTGGAGGCTCTGTATGTGCAGTTTTGTACATAATGCAAGAGGACTAGTTTGATTCTTTGATGTACATGAAAAGAATCCTGCGGCAGCATAAAGTTAATTCTTTTGTAATCTTCTAAGGACAGGTATAAGCCTATAGGGATTGGTAAATTTTTCATGACATATATTCAAGGGGTGCAGAAAACATAAGTGAGCGTAACCCCTGGAATTTGAAGGAAGGTGATCTATGTGCTAAATTGCTAATGATCTTTTACATATGCATACCTGGTATTTCTTTTTTATGTAAAGAAAACACAAACATGACAGAATTCAGTGGAATTGAACCAAATCCAACTTATGATATGTTGTTGTTAACACTGTCAGAATTTTAACACTGTCAGAATTTTATGCAGTATAATTTTATCTTGGAATATTTCTCAGAGGTCTGACTGTCCAAAATAGTAGGTGCTAATGCTAAGGTAGTGATAGGCTACGTTCAGTACATGCATGTACATGTAAATACATCCATATAATAAATTTCATGTTTTATGTGATATTGGTACATCATTAATTTCTAGCTGGAGCTGTTAGTAAATGAGGCTATGTAGAGGGCAGAGGTGGGTGTCTACAGGCAGTGCTGGTCTGTCTGAGGGTTTGTATCTGTCTATAATGATATAAACACATCAGAAGTAATGATAAACTTCTGTTCACAGCACAGAAGGCAGCCCTGTGTACACATGGTGTGCTGAAAGACTCGATTCTTATGCTGCTTGTCCTTTCTATCTTCTCATTTCAATTTCCTCTTTACTTTTTAATATAAAACAAATGTGAACAGAAATAAAAGCTCTCATAATATTGATGTAAGTCACATTTCAACTTTTTGATATAATAAATGAATCCATTCATACTCTCCAAAGTATTTTTTCACTTCAGACAATTATGTTGTCTTTGTCAAGGTTGTAGGAAATATCATGATCACCAGACTTCAGCTTAAAAACACATATAGTGATTGAGTGTATCAAGCTCCAGAAAGTGTAATTATAGATAAACTGTATTACTAGTCTGTAATCTTATACACCCATAGAATACACTGTACTTGATATGACCTTTTGACTATTATATTATATTATTGCGTAAGGTTCGTAGTTTTATGAACTGAGTGAGATACACCTACTAGATGTTTTGTACGGAGTGTTACTTTATTCCATGTATGCAGTAAAGACAGCAAAACACAATCATCTTACATTTAAACTCGGTAATGAAGGATTTGACATTTTACAGAAAGTAGTGGTGTTTATGCATATATTTGAAATGATAAATAATTTATCAGGTACAAGTTTCCATTAATCACCGCTGACAGACAAACTGATGAGACCTGCACACGTCAGCAGTACTCGTGTACTTTACTATATATGATATCCAGGACTGATCAGTAACACTTACTTACATTATATACCTGGATTGGTCACAGACCCACTTTATACTGTACTTATACCTGTCATGATTCTAGGAAGATTGAAATTTTTATATAATGCAATCTTTGAAAATTTGCTAGAAATCATTAATGATCACATAATGACCCTGCATAAAAAATTCTTATCAAATCACAGTTGAATGAGGTTATTGTAAAGCTTTTCTCTGCACTGGTTTAACTCTGTATTTGCCCAGTGTTAATAGCAACGGGCAAAAAAGTCGAACGTTTACTGGTAACTAGGGCGAGCATTTCCCATTTTACAGTATTATCTGTTAAATTATCTGGTTTGATGCCAATTTTGACATACGATTGAAAAAAAAGAATGTGTTTCTACCAAGCCTTAATTCGGATATATTGATGCACTGTAAACCTTAAGATTGATGAAGAAAGACAGAAAGAGTAGGGTAAAAAAGGGAAAAATACTGTGAACAATTGTTATCTAAAGGATAATGGTGTATGCATGTATGATGTGGGTTACAACTATCATCAAATGTAAGTATTTTTGAAGTGTTTTATATTTATTAAGTTACTGCCTGGTATATAATTTTACTTGAAGTGTTTTATATTTATTAAGTTACTGCCTGGTATATAATTTTACTTGAAGTGTTTTATATTTATTAAGTTACTGCCTGGTATATAATTTTACTTGAAGTGTTTTATATTTATTAAGTTACTGCCTGGTATATAATTTTACTTGAAGTGTTTTATATTTATTAAGTTACTGCCTGGTATATAATTTTAATTGAAGTGTTTTATATTTATAAAGTTACTGCCTGGTATATAATTTTACTTGAAGTGTTTTATATTTATTAAGTTACTGCCTGGTATATAATTTTACTTGAAGTGTTTTATATTTATTAAGTTACTGCCTGGTATATAATTTTACTTGAAGTGTTTTATATTTATTAAGTTACTGCCTGGTATATAATTTCTTACAAGATATTCACATTGATGGTTTATATAATTGTCAAATTGTAGAATGCTCAATTGTTAAAATCTCAAATAATTTGAAGAAAATTTTAACAGTTTTTATTATTTATTTGCTGTGAGTCATTGATGTCAAATCATTGCAAACAAATTAAACCATTTCCATATAATTTTAGTTTGAATGTCCTATTGCTTGAAAAAATATAAAAAGTATAGTTTTTTCTTACAGTAAAGGTTTTAAAACATTAGAAATATTTACCAGGAAATTATTTTGTTTTCATTTGGTATTGACTGGTTCCACAAATGCTACAATAACATTAGAATTTGCCTTGCTATGCTCATGAAGGGGAGGGGAAAACACGGAACAGAAACTTTTATCACATATAAAGCTGTGTAATTTTAAAAACAAACGTACAGTGAATTCAACACTTGATGGAATTGTTTTGGAATACGAGTGGGCTAAAATATTACACAATTTATGTCAAATCTATATAATAAACACTTTCCTTTTTAGTGTTGGTCATACAAAGTTCAAAAACAGTTGTTATAGCACTTGCAATCCTAGACTCCCATGTATACTTCTTTCTTCCTATTGACTGTTTCATTAGGGTACCTTATCTAGCTATAGGATGTAGTACAATGTATAACGATAGTTCTTAGGACTACTCGGTATGCTCAAAGTTATTTACGAGTGAAAGGAGAGTTAACATACTGATCGTGACATGTATATCATTATGACGTGTATCATTATGACGTGTATATCATTATGACGTGTGTATATCATTATGACGTGTATACTATTATGATGTGTATATCATTATGACTTGTATATCATTATGACGTGTATATCATTATGACGGCATAATGAAATCTTCTAAAAAAAATCCAACATGCTTATATATATATAAATAACAATTAACAATTTATATATATCATTGCTACTAGTATATCAATTTATATTGATATCTTCCCATGTTTCCACATGTGTCTATGTCTGATGATTATAGGGCATCTCACTTTCTATTATTGAAAAAATTCTGTAAAACAATTTTGTTTTATCAGTTAGGCATTAATTTATGTTCCTTATGCTTTTCTGTTTGCCTTTTTTAGGCATGTGCATGTTTTAATTCAATGCTCATGGAGGAAATGATCCTGAGCTCCCTTCAAACCTTGTTACGTTAATAGGATGTTGATTAAGATCTATGCTGCCTTACACATCATGGTTGTAGTCAACACTGGTGTATGTAAGGGTTGTCCTGTCTGATTGCCTCTGTGGTTTATGTCCCTGTCTGTACCAGTGCTAGGTCCTTTGTTCCAGTAATCCAATTAGTTTGACAAACAGATTGTAGTGATGGTTGGCTGGACCACAGATTGCAGGCTCCGGGGAGCATATCTACAGATAAGGTGGAACTCTTTAAGTGCATACATATTTGCATGCAGAAACATTGGAACCTGTTTGATATAAATCTGAAATTAAAAATGGATGTTGGGAATCTTCTATGTAACAACCATGTATTGGATATTACAGCTGGTCAGTGACAACTGAATAGAACAATTTGATTTGATCTGACCATGGTGTCCATTCAATTTACAAATTCCAAGTTGTAAATTACTGTATATATTTTGTCACAATTGTTTTAGGTATTTTTTTGATAAGATCAATTATATGTGTGTAACATTAGCAAGCGGGACATTCTCTAAAATATGGTGTGGCCTTACTGCTGTCTATCTCTGGTCGTGTCTAGTTTGGTCTGACAGCAGTGTCTCACGAGTCTGCTTTTTTAACATACTTGAGACCTCTAGATCTATTATTTCTTTGCTTGTTAACCTACAAATTATTATGTTCTGGGCCATGAAACAAAAATAATGTGTGTTTTCTGGTCTTACTGGTATCTGTTTACTGGTCGGCTCTAAAATATTGTCTGGTCTTACTGGTATCTGTTTACTGGCCTGCTCTGAAATATTGTCTGGTCTTATTGGTATCTGTTTACTGGTCGGCTCTAAAATATTGTCTGGTCTTATTGGTATCTGTTTACTGGCCTGCTCTAAAATACGGTCTGGTCTTACTGGTATCTTGTTTACTCGCCTGCTCTAAAATACGGTCTGGTCTTACTGGTATCTGTTTACTGGCCTGCTCTGAAATATTGTCTGGTCTTACTGGTATCTGTTTACTGGTCTCCTCTAAAATACTGTCTGGTCTTACTGGCATCTGTTTACTGTACTGCTCTAAAATCCTGTCTGGTCTTACTGGTATCTGTTTACTGGTCTCCTCTAAAATACTGTCTGGTCTTACTGGTAGCTGTTTACTGGCCTGCTCTGAAATATTGGCTGGTCTTATTGGTATCTGGTTACTGGCCTGCTCTAAAATACTGGCTGGTCTTACTGGTATCTGTTTACTGGTCTGCTCTAAAATACTGTCTGGTCTTACTTGTATCTGTTTACTGGCCTGCTCTAAAATATTGTCTGGTCTTATTGGGATCTGTTTACTGGCCTGCTCTAAAATACGGTCTGGTCTTACTGGTATCTTGTTTCCTCGCCTGCTCTAAAATACGGTCTGGTATTACTGGTATCTGTTTACTCGCCTGCTCTAAAATACTGTCTGGTCTTTCTGGTATCTGTTTACTGGCCTGCTCTGAAAAATTGTCTGGTCTTATTGGTATCTGTTTACTGGCCTGCTCTGAAATACTGTCTGGTCTTACTAGTATCTGTTTACTGGCCTGCTCTGAAATACTGTCTGGTCTTACTAGTATCTGTTTACTGGCCTGCTCTGAAAAATTGTCTGGTCTTATTGGTATCTGTTTACTGGCCTGCTCTGAAATACTGTCTGGTCTTACTAGTATCTGTTTACTGGCCTGCTCTGAAAAATTGTCTGGTCTTATTGGTATCTGTTTACTGGCCTGCTCTGAAATACTGTCTGGTCTTACTAGTATCTGTTTACTGGTCTACTCTGAAATACTGTCTGGTCTTACTGGTATCTTGTTTACTCCCCTGCTCTAAAATACGGTCTGGTCTTACTGGTATCTGTTTACTGGCCTGCTCTAAAATATGGTCTCGTCTTACTGGTATCTTTTCACTATCTCCTGTAGAACATTATGGTCCTATTTCAAAAACTATGATATTGGTATGACCCTTTTATCATTAAGTATTTCAAACAAAACTATAGCAGTATCAAAATTTTCATGGAGTTTGGATGCATGCAGTATTTCAGTGATCCTTGCACATTATGAAATACATTCGATTTGAGGAAAAATTAAAAGCGTTATCTTGTTTTTAATATTGTGAATTTTTCACTTCAAAATATCGGACATGCTCTTTACTGTGTGTTGCATAGCTGTCTTTCAATGGTCTGCTATTGATATCAACCTAATGGATTTTATTTTAATGATAGCACCGTACATGGTAAATAACGTCACTTCTATCCGTTCATAATACTACATATACCTGTCAATCTCAATAAAACTCTCAATTAAAGAACAAGAGGATAACCTATCATGAATATAGTACATGATTAATTGCATTGGAATGAAGGTTTGTTTGATTCTTTAAAAGACCTTGTATGTCACAGCCAATATATCTGTAAAAGTAAGGTGTGATTACAGTCTCTCCTTCTGTGTTATAGGGGATAATACAATGTCAGACAATAGAACTAAAACTGGAGATATCACCCGGACAAAATGTAACAGAATGGCTGGGTACAGTTATGTAGTATCTCCTCCATTACTATAGGCTGGGGACAAATACATAGGACATCAGACATTGGAACTAGTACTGGACCATGGTTTAGAACATGCCATTAAGTAGTACCCCCAATAGACCGATCAAGACTAAAGAATGATGAGGATGTTAATTCTGATGTCCAGAAGTGGGGGCCCGTTCACAGATTCAACACGATGGTGTGTCACAGGATGTTCCGCAGTGCCGAGTGTCTGGCAGCAATTTATAATGATTGGCCAGAGGAAATCCGGCCATCAGCTACTAGTCATCAGTGACACTTTTAGGCTGATTTGTTCAATTCAATTCAAACGATTACTACAATTGTACAAATGCAATTTCTTTGAAAACTGAGTCAATGTAGCTGAAGTGTGTGCATTCTAGATAAAATGTAAGCATACACATGCATAAATAATGATAGTTGATTAAACATTTTGTAAAATAACTATCTGGTAAGTTGGAGTAAGCTTTCCTTATCATTGTTTATGTATATCTTCTACATTTAACCCCAATTTGTCTAACGTGGTCATTAATCTTAACCCAAGGAAATTTAGATTATTTGAATTTAACTACCATGTGCATCATTACTCCAGAAATAATATGGCTTACTTGTGCTGGTTTATAGTGTTCTTAATAAGCATGATTTAGGGTTAAGTCTTATCCAATTATTGTGTATACAAGCTAATTAGGGGATAACGTGTGCATACACAATTAACAGTGTGCATACACCATTAACAGTGTGCATGTACACCATTAACAGTGTACATACACCATTAACAGTGTTCATACACCATTAACAGTGTACCTACACCATTAACAATGGTCATACACCATCAACAGTGTTCATACACCATCAACAGTGTGCATACTCCATTAACAGTGTGCATACACCATTTAATTAGGGGATAACGTGTGCATACACAATTAACAGTGTACATACGCCATTAACAGTGTGCATGTACACCAATAACAGTGTACATACACCATTAACAGTGTGCATGTACACCATTAACAGTGTGCATATACCATTAACAGTGCATACACCATTAACAGTGTGCATACACCATTAACAGTGTACATACACCATTAACAGTGTGCATACACCATTAACAGTGTGCATGTACACCATTAACTGTGTACATATACCATTAACAGTGTACATACACAATTATCAGTGTACATACACCATTAACAGTGTGCATACACCATCAACAGTGTACATACACCATTAACAGTGTGCATGCACACCATTAACAGTGTGCATATACCATTACCAGTGCATACACCATTAACAGTGTGCATACACCATTAACAGTGTACATGCATATACCATTAACAGTGTACATGCATATACCATTAACAGTGTGCATACACCAATAACAGTGTACATACACCATTAACAGTGTGCATACACCATCAACAGTGTACATACACCATTAACAGTGTGCATGCACACCATTAACAGTGTGCATATACCATTACCAGTGCATACACCATTAACAGTGTGCATACCCCATTAACAGTGTACATACACCATTAACAGCATACATACACCATTAACAGTGTACATACACCATTAACAGTGTACCTACACCATTAACAATGTACATACACCATCNATACACCATTAACAGTGTACATACACTATTAACAGTGTGCATACACAATTAACAGTGTGTATACACCATTAACAGTGTACTTACACCATTAACAGTGTGCATACACTATTAACAGTGTCCATACACAATTAACAGTGTGCATACACTATTAACAGTGTGCATACACCAATAACAGTGTACATACTCTATTAACAGTGTACATGTACACCATTAACAGTGCGCATGTACACCATGAACAGTGTGCATACACCATGAACAGTGTACATATACCATTAACAGTGTGCACACACCATTAACAGTGCGCATGTACACCATGAACAGTGTGCATACACCATCAACAGTGTGCATACCCTATTAACAGTGTCCGTACACAATTAACAGTGTAACAGTGTGTATACATCATTAACAGTGTACTTCCACCATTAACAGTGTTCATACACCATCAACAGTGTGCATACCCTATTAACAGTGTCCGTACACAATTAACAGTGGACATACACTATTAACAGTGTGCGTACACAATTAACAGTGTACATACACTATTAACAGTGTGCATACACCATTTTCAGTGTACATACACCATTAACACTGTGCATACACGATTAACAGTGTGCATGTACACCATTAACAGTGTACATACACCATTAACAGTGTACATACACCATTAACAGTGTGCATACACCATTAACAGTGTGAATACACCATTAACATTGTGCATACACCATTAACAGTGTGCATACACCATTAACAGTGTGCATACACCATTAACAGTGTGCATACACCATTAACAGTGTGCATACACCATTAACAGTGTGCATACACCATTAACAGTGTGCATACACCATTAACAGTGTGCATACACCATTAACAGTGTGCATACACCATTAACAGTGTGCATACACCATTAACAGTGTGCATACACCATTAACAGTGTGCATACACCATTAACAGTGTACATACACCATTAACAGTGTGCATACACCATTAACAGTGTGCATACACAATTAACAGTGTACATACACCATTAACAGTGTACATACACCATTAACAGTGTACATACACCATTAACAGTGTGCATACACTATTAACAGTGTGCATACACCATTAACAGTGTACATACACCATTAACAGTGTAAATACACCATTAACAGTGTAAATACACCATTAACAGTGTGCATACACCATTAACAGTGTCCATACACCATTAACAGTGTCCATACACCATTAACAGTGTACATACACCATTAACAGTGTGCATACACCATTAACAGTGTAACTACACCATTAACAGTGTTCATACACCATCAACAGTGTGCATACACGATGAACAGTGTCCATACACACCATTAACAGTGCGCATACACTATTAACAGTGTGCATTCACTATTAACAGTGTGCATACACGATGAACAGTGTCCATACACCATTAACAATGTACATACACCATCAACAGTGTTCATACACCATCAACAGTGTGCATACACAATTAACAGTGTACATCCACCATTAACAGTGTGCATACACCATTAACAGGTTGCTTGTACACCACTTCTAGTGTTGTATACTTTTCTTTCTCTATTTCAATAACTCATGCACATTGTTGATGTAATATAAATCAATACAAAGTTGGTATAGTTTTATATATATATTTCGAAAAATAAGATTAACGACCGACTAAAAAACTAGCTGATTTCACCCTTCACAGGGCTCTTCAGGTTTATTCAAAAGAACAACTTGGTGACGTCACAATTACATGTCATCACACTACAATAGTAATGTGTTGTCACAAAGTACCCAAGATTGGTGGACAAACTGGCACAAAATGTTACTGTGGCCAGCTGTTGAGACTTGGTTTTAATATTTTGATTAATCAGTCTTCTTTCTTTTCTCTTAAAATAGTGTCTGATGAAAATAGTTGATACAAGGGTAATACATTAAATTTATTTCCAGCACATTCATGAATATGTTTGTTAACATGAAGATTTCATAAAGAATCAGTTCTAGTTTGTTGTCTTTGTACAGTCATACGTGTTCTGAGTTCATTACTGGTTTGACCGATGTATGTTTATATGAGACTAAGGAATCCCAATGCTTGGAAAAAAATTAGCAGGTAAAAGAATATTTACATTTCATCAGTATTGTTTCTTGTGTATACCTCTATGTATGGTTTAAAAACAAGGACTGAAAGTACGTTTAGTGACAAATGAATTATACTACATTTGGGCCTCGAGATCTCAGCACTGAACGCATGAGTCAGGCTGTTTGATACGTAGACAAAATAATGCCTCTTTATGTTCCCCTAGCTTGGCCATGATCAAACGAACAAGTTGGTACAATGTACTGTGTAAAAGTCTAAATTGAATTAGGTATATAAATGTATTAGATAAGAGTGGATGCTGACATAGATATGTGGTCACCACTAGACTGTATGTATGTATATAGAAGTGCAATGAGAGCTTAGTGGGTTTATTTATTATGTAATATATGTTATATTGAAATAAAAATCTGAATAATCACAATATCTTACTGCAAGCCAAGCTTGATTTGCCTGTTAAATATAAATTGATCTGGTATAATTGTGTTGATATATTTACAGTTCCATTACAAGTTCCAATATACTTGATGCAATAAGGAATTGCATTAATGAAGAGGGGGGCAAACTTTAAATGTTCTCTGGATTAAAAGGAATGTACACATTTATGCTAATATTGATTACCATTACTTACAAGATAATTTTCTGCATCGAAATCAGCCCATCGTCATGAAACTATTTGATATTCAATAATCAACGAGAAACCATTGACTATTCTCTTTGTTTTTCATATTAAACAGGTCATACAGGTTATTCTGCTTTCAATTTTTTATTTTTTTTGTTACTTTACAGGGACACCTACAATCAGATATTTGTAATTATATGTCATAAGATGTGTTATGATATTGTAGATTAGTGACTGTAAATAATTAAATATATATATGCCTGTTTTTTATTCCAGGGAGAAAGGAGCAGGCCATTGAGATGTACAAGAAAGGCATTGCAGAGTTGGAAAAGGGAATTGCTGTCAATGTGGGCCACGGCCAAGGTTAGTGTTACAATACTGTCACTGTGGGCCACGGCCAAGGTTAGTGTTACGATACTGTCAATGTGGGCCACGGCCAAGGTTAGTGTTACAATACTGTCAATGTGGACCACCGCCAAGGTTAGTGTTACAATACTGTCAATGTGGGCCATGGCCAAGGTTAGTGTTACAATACTGTCAATGTGGGTGACGGTCAAGGTAAGTGTTACAATACTGTCAATGTGGGTGACGGTCAAGGTAAGTGTTACAATACTGTCAATGTGGGCCACGGTCAAGGTTAGTGGTACAATACTGTCAATGTGGGCCATGGTCAAGATTAGTGTTACAATACTGTCAATGTGGTCCACGGCCAAGGTTAGTGTTACAATACCGTCAATGTGGGCCATGGTCAAGGTTAGTGCTACAATACTGTCAATGTGGGCCACGGTCAAGATTAGTATTAAAATACTGTCAATGTGGGCCAAGGTCAAGATTAGTGTTACAATACTGTCAATGTGGTCCACGGTCAAGATTAGTGTTACAATACTGTCAATGTGGGCAGCCGTCAAGGTTAGTATTATAATACTGTCAATTTGGGCCATGGCCAAGGTTAGTATTATAATACTGTCAATGTGGGCCATGGTCAAGGGTAGTGTTACAATACTGTCAATGTTGGCCATGGTCGGGGTTAGTGTTACAATACTGTCAATGTGGGTCATGGACAAGGTTAGTGTTACAATACTGTCAATGTTGGCAACGGCCAAGGTTAGTGTTACAATACTGTCACTGTGGGCCACGGCCAAGTTTAGTGTTACGATACTGTCAATGTGGGCCACGGCCAAGGCTAGTGTTACAATACTGTCAATGTGGGTGACGGTCAAGGTAAGTGTTACAATACTGTCAATGTGGTCCAGGGTCAAGTTAGTGTTACAAAACTGTCAATGTGGTCCAGGGTCAAGGTAAGTGTTACAATACTGTCAATGTGGGCCACGGTCAAGATTAGTATTAAAATACTGTCAATGTGGGCCAAGGTCAAGATTAGTGTTACAATACTGTCAATGTGGTCCAGGGTTAAGGTTAGTGTTACAATACTGTCAATGTGGGCAACCGTCAAGGTTAGTATTATAATACTGTCAATGTGGGCCATGGCCAAGGTTAGTATTATAATACTGTCAATGTGGGTCACGGTCAAGTTACTGTTACAATACTGTCATGGTGGTCCAGGGTCAAGGTAGGTGTTACAATACTGTCAATGTGGACCACGGTCAAGATTAGTGTTACAATACTGTCAATGTGGACGACGGTCAAGGTTGGTATTATAATACTGTCAATGTGGGCCACAGTCAAGTTAGTGTTACAATACTGTCCATGTGGGCCATGGTCAAGGTTAGTATTATAAAACTGTCAATGTGGGCCACGGCCAAGGTTAGTGTTACAATACTGTCAATGTGGGTCAGGGTCAAGGTTAGTGTTACAATACTGTCAATGTGGTCCAGGGTCAAGGTTAGTGTTACAATACTGTCAATGTGGTCCAGGGTCAAGGTTAGTGTTACAATACTG
>NW_018406741.1:154696-169345 GCF_002113885.1 Mizuhopecten yessoensis | reverse complement strand
GGTCAAGTTAGTATTACAATACTGTCAATGTGGGCCACGGTCAAGGTTAGTATTACAATACTGTCAATGTGGACCACGGTCAAGATTAGTGTTACAATACTGTCAATGTGGGCCACGGTCAAGATTAGTGTTACAATACTGTCAAAGTGGGCGACGGTCAAGGTTAGTGTTACAATACTGTCAATGTGGGCCACGGCCAAGGTTAGTGTTACAATACTGTCAATGTGGGCCACGGCCAAGGTTAGTGTTACAATACTGTCAATGTGGGTGACGGTCAAGGTCAGTATTATAATACTGTCAATGTGGGCCACGGTCAAGTTAGTATTACAATACTGTCAATGTGGGCCACGGTCAAGGTTAGTATTACAATACTGTCATTGTGGACCACGGTCAAGATTAGTATTATAAAACTGTCAGTGTGGGCCACGGTCAAGATTAGTGTTACAATACTGTCAAAGTGGGCGACGGTCAAGGTTAGTATTATACTACTGTCAATGTGGGCCACGGTCAAGTTACTGTTACAATACTGTCATGGTGGTCCAGGGTCAAGGTAGGTGTTACAATACTGTCAATGTGGTCCAGGGTCAAGGTAGGTGTTACATTACTGTCAATGTGGTCCAGGGTCAAGATAGTGTTACAAAACTGTCAATGTGGTCCAGTGTCAAGTTAGTGTTACAAAACTGTCAATGTGGTCCAGGGTCAAGTTAGTGTTACAATATTGTCAATGTGGTCCAGGGTCAAGGTAGTGTTACAAAACTGTCAATGTGGTCCAGGGTCAAGGTTAGTGTAATACTGTCAATGTGGGCCACAGTCAAGGTTAGTAATACAATACTGTCAATGTGGGCCACAGTCAAGGTTAGTATTACAATACTGTCAATGTGGTCCAGGGTCAAGGTTAGTGTTACAATGCTGTCAGTGTGTGTCAGGGTCAAAGTTAGTGTTACCATGCTGTCCGTTTTGGTCAAGTTCAAGGTTAGTGTAATGCTTTCAGGGTGGGTCAAGTTAAAGGTTAGTGTGATGCTGTCAGTGTGGGTCAAGTTTAAGGTTAGTGTAATGCTGTCAGTGCGGGTCTAGTTAAAGGTTAGTGTAATGCTGTCAGTGTTGGTCAAGTTAAAGGTAAGTGTAATGCTGTCAGTGTGTGTCAAGTTAAAGGTTAGTGTAATGCTGTTAGTGTGGGTCAAGTTAAAGGTTAATATAATGGGGTCAGTGTGGGTCAGGGTCAAGGATAGTGTTACAATGCTGTCAGTGTGGGTCAAGTTCAAGGTTAGTGTAATGCTTTCAGGGTGGGTCAAGTTAAAGGTTAGTGTGATGCTGTCAGTGTGGGTCAAGTTCATGGTTAGTGTAATGCTGTCATTGTTGGTCAAGTTAAAGGTTAGTGTAAGGCTGTCAGTGTGGGTCAAGTTTAAGGTTAGTGTAATGCTGTCAGTTTGGGTCAAGTTAAAGGTTAGTGTGATGCTGTCAGTGTGGGTCAAGTTAACGGTTAGTGTAATGCTGTCAGTGTTGGTCAAGTTAAAGGTAAGTGTAATGCTGTCAGTGTGGGTCTAGTTAAAGGTTAGTGTAATGCTGTCAATGTGGGTCAAGTTAAAGGTTAATATAATGGGGTCAGTGTGGGTCAGGGTCAAGGTTAGTGTTACAATGCTATCAGTGTGGGTCAAGTTAAAGGTTAATATAATGGTGTCAGTGTGGGTCAAGTTAAAGGTTAATATAATGGGGTCAGTGTGGGTCAGGGTCAAGGATAGTGTTACAATGCTGTCAGTGTGGGTCATGGTCAAAGTTAGTGTTATAATGCTGTCAGTGTGGGTCAGGGTCAAAGTTAGTGTTCCAATGCTGTCAGTGTGGGTCAAGGTCATGGTTAGTGTAATGCTGTCATTGTAGGCCGAGGTTAAAGGTTAGTGTAATGCTGTCGGTGTGGGTCAAGTTAAAGGTTAGTATAATGCTGTCAGTGAGGGTCAGGGGCAAGGTTAGTGTTACAATGCTGTCAGGGTCAAAGTTAGTGTTACAATGCTGTCAGTGTGGGTCAGGGTCAAGGATAGTGTTACAATGCTGTCAGTGTGGGTCATGGTCAAAGTTAGTGTTACAATGCTGTCAGTGAGGGTCAGGGGCAAGGTTAGTGTTACAATGCTGTCAGTGTGGGTCAAGTTCATGGTTAGTGTAATGCTGTCATTGTAGGCCGAGGTTAAAGGTTAGTGTAATGCTGTCAGTGTGGGTCAGCGTCAAAGTGAGTGGTCGGGCAGGTGACCTATTACTTTTAAAGTATAATCAGGGAGTCAAGCCCAGCCTTCTTGGTGAAAGGCTGCAGGTGCATTATCCGATGTGCCACCCACTGTCAGGCTGTTACTAATGTGGGAAATCCACTCAACCACACTGTCAGGCTGTTACTAATGTCGGAAATTCACCCAACCACACTGTCAGGCTGTTACTAATGTGGGAAATTCACCCAACCACACTGTCAGGCAGTTACTAATGTGGGAAATCCACCTGACCACAGTGTCAGGTTGTTACTAATGTGGGAAATCCCCCCAACCACACTGTCAGGCAGTTACTAATGTGGGAAATCCACCCAACCACAGTGTCAGGCTGTTACTAATGTGGGCAATCCACCCAACCACACTGTCAGGCTGTTACTAATGTGGGAAATCCACCTGACCACACTGTCAGGTTGTTACTAATGTGGGAAATCCACCCAACCACACTGTCAGGCAGTTACTAATGTGGGAAATCCACCCAACCACACTCTCAGGCTGTTACTAATGTGGGAAATCCACCCAAGCACACTGTCAGGCTGTTACTAATGTGGGAAATCCACCAAACCACACTGTCAGACTGTTACTAATGTGGAAAATCCACCCAATCACACTGTCAGGCTGTTACTAATGTGGGAAATCCACCTGACCACACTGTCAGGCTGTTACTAATGTGGGAAATCCACCCAAGCACACTGTCAGGCTGTTACTAATGTGGGAAATCCACCTGACCACAGTGTCAGGTTGTTACTAATGTGGGAAATCCACCCAACCACACTGTCAGTCTGTTACTAATGTGGGAAATCCACCCAACCACACTGTCAGGCAGTTACTAATGTGGGAAATCCACCCAACCACACTGTCAGGCAGTTACTAATGTGGGAAATCCACCCAACCACACTCTCAGGCTGTTACTAATGTGGGAAATCCACCCGACCACACTGTCAGGTTGTTACTTATGTGGGAAATCCACCCAACCACACTGTCAGGCAGTTACTAATGTGGGAAATCCACCCAACCACACTGTCAGTCTGTTACTAATGTGGGAAATCCACCCAAGCACACTGTCAGGCTGTTACTAATGTGGGAAATCCACCTGACCACACTGTCAGGGTGTTACTAATGTGGGAAATCCACCCAACCACACTGTCAGGCAGTTACTAATGTGGGAAATCCACCCAACCACACTGTCAGTCTGTTACTAATGTGGGAAATCCACCCAAGCACACTGTCAGGCTGTTACTAATGTGGGAAATCCACCTGACCACACTGTCAGGCTGTTACTAATGTGGGAAATTCACCCAACCACACTGTCAGACTGTTACTAATGTGAGAAATCCACCGAACCACACTGGCAGACTGTTACTAATGAGGGAAATCCACCGAACCACACTGTCAGGCTGTTACTAATGTGGAAAATCCACCCCACCACACTGTCAGGCTGTTACTAATGTGGGAAAACCACCCGACCACACTGTCAGGTTGTTACTTATGTGGGAAATCCACCCAACCACACTGTCAGACTGTTACTTATGTGGGAAATCCACCCAACCACACTGTCAGGCAGTTACTAATGTGGGAAATCCACCCAACCACACTCTCAGGCTGTTACTAATGTGGGAAATCCACCCAAGCACACTGTCAGGCTGTTACTAATGTGGGAAATCCACCTGACCACACTGTCAGGTTGTTACTAATGTGGGAAATCCACCAAACCACACTGTCAGACTGTTACTAATGTGGGAAATCCATCCAACCACACTGTCAGACTGTTACTAATGTGGGAAATCCACCCAATCACACTGTTAGACTGTTACTAATGTGGGAAATCCACCAAACCACACTGTCAGACTGTTACTAATGTGGGAAATCCACCCAACCACACTGTCAGGCTGTTACTTATGTGGGAAATCCACCCAACCACACTGTCAGACTGTTACTAATGTGAGAAATCCACCGAACCACACTGGCAGACTGTTACTAATGAGGGAAATCCACCGAACCACACTGTCAGGCTGTTACTAATGTGGAAAATCCACCCCACCACACTGTCAGGCTGTTACTAATGTGGGAAATCCACCCAACCACACTATCTGGCTGTTACTTATGTGGGAAATCCACCAAACCACACTGTCAGGCTGTTTCCTATATACTTATGTGGGAAATCCACCCAACCACACTGTCAGGCTGTTACTAATGTGGGAAATGTCTTATGCTGTTTAAAGTGGCGTGTGAATGGTTAGATATTCACAACCTAATTAGAATCCTCATGAATTAAAACATAAAAAAGTAAATAAAGTACTGTTAATAGCTTAACTCTTCTTATAGGAATTTTACTAACAGTATTGTGATTGGTTGTCACTGAATATGCACACATAAAACAGGTAAATGTAGTCACACCTTCTGGAAGCCTATATGCTAGGTACCCTTTTGAAGCATGGTCAAATTACAAGTAAAGTATGTAGTCCCAAGTAAAGTTTTAAGCATCAGAAAATGCATCCTTATGATTTATAGAAATCTATACATATATCAGGTCTAGTTATTTTACCCTACATCATATATTAATCTAATCACTTTTATTGGCCTGTTTTATTGACATGTTTAATTTTTAAACATGTATTTATGGACCTCTGTATTGATTGGTTTCCGGGTCTTTGTAGACGACCAGGTGTTAATGAAAATACAAACTGTGTGTCTAGCTCAAGCTGGGTTTCACTTATCGAACAAATGTTATAGGAATTGGTCATGGTTTTCTAACTTAAATACAGACAGGTGCACTCCCACTTCATGTTCACCACCTACTGGTGATAAGCCAGCTGGTATCCTTGATGACTTTCATATTAGTAACGGTATCTTCTCTGCCAAGGGAGGTGAAAGTGGGCAAATATTTACATGTTCTTGATGGAGAGAGTTTGATTCGTGATAAATATTTGTAACAAGGTCAAGATGAGCTGACAGACAAGAAACAGAATGACCCAAGTCACTGACCATATTGTAACTGCAGGGTCACTAGGTTTTCTTTTATGTGACAATAACAGAAGTTTTAGATCATATACCATATAAATACTTTTATGTGAAGCAGAATGTCAAACATCAAATTTGGAAAAACATGGCAGTAAATCCAGACGCTCTGTACAGAATAAGTCATAATCATGAGACAAATCTTGATAATAGCCCTATATAGTCTAAACATCTATCCCCCAATTTTCCCAAAATAGATGGCCTGAATTTATCTAAATAAAGCAAGTTTGGCCTATTTATGCAGTACACATTGCAATTTCGTTTTCTCATGATTATGACTTATTCTGTACAGAGCTGCTTCACATCAGAGAATATTTCCTGAAGTTATAGGTAATTATATATAATATGTAACATTATACAGGACAATTTCATAAGTTACATTACAAAGGAAGAATTTACAAGTAGCATTATACAAACAAGAAAGGAATGACTCCAGGACTAACAATTCTGGTTTGGTTTTGGTTAGATACCTGTAAATAAATGCTGTGATGGTAATGGAGCTAGGAGACTCGCGACTTGTGTGACCAGGTGAGGAGTGATGTAACTAGAGGGGGGACATCACTGACATAACTAGGATACTCCTGACTTGTGTTACCAGGTGAGGAGTGATGTAACTAGCGGGGGTGACATCACTGACATAACTAGGATACTCCTGACTTGTGTTACCAGGTGAGGGGTGATGTAGCTAAAGGGGGTTACATCACTGACATAGCTAGGAGATTCCTGACTTGTGTGACAAGGTGAGGGGTGATGTAACTAGAGGGGGGACATCACTGACATAGCTAGGAGATTCCTGACTTGTGTGACAAGGTGAGGGGTGATGTAACTAGAGGGGTGACATCACTGACATAACTAGGATACTCCTGACTTGTGTTACCAGGTGAGGAGTGATGTAGCTAAAGGGGGTTACATCACTGACATAGCTAGGAGATTCCTGACTTGTGTGACAAGGTGAGGGGTGATGTAACTAGAGGGGTGACATCACTGACATAGCGAGGAGACTTGTGACTTGTGTGCCCAGGTGAGGGGTGATGTAACTAGAGGGGTGACATCACTGACATAGCCAGGAGACTTGTGACTTGTGTGCCCAGGTGAGGGGTGATGTAACTAGAGGGGTGACATCACTGACATAGCCAGGAGACTTGTGACTTGTGGGACCAGGTGAGGAGTGATGTAGCTAAAGGGGGTTACATCACTGACATAGCTAGGAGCCTTGTGGCTTGTGTGACCAGGTGAGGAGTGCCGTAACTAGAGGGGGTGACATCACTGACATAACTAGGATACTCCTGACTTGTGTTACCAGGTGAGGGGTGATGGAACTAGAGGGGGTGACATCGCTGACATAGCTAGGAGACTCGCGACTTGTGTGACCAGGTGATGGGTGATGTAGCTAAAGGGGGTTACATCACTGACATAGCTAGGAGACTTGTGGCTTGTGTGACCAGGTGAGGGGTGATGTAACTAGAGGGGTGACATCACTGACATGACAGGCTGGTGACATTGTAACTATTGAATTTTTGACATTTCAGTGTGGTAAAAATAAAAATAAATTTTCATTCAAGTGACTGCCTCATCAGTAGACCACATATCACAATTACCAAGATGTTGATCTTCCAGCAAACACCAGACATACTACCCATTATGATAATATTTGATATATATGATCTAACATTCATAATTTTGACCGTTCAGAATGCTGTGCTTGTTGCCTTCGGCATGGCTTTTCAGTGAAATAGCACTATAAAGTCAGCATCAGATCTGTGCTATCACAAGGAGGCAAGCACACCACGTCACAATTGAAACAATTGAAACTTACATTGTGCATGTACAACCAATCACAGGGCTGAAACTTTAATTGTACAACCAATCAACAGGGCTGATAGGTCATATTACATGGGTTAATACGCCAAAAATTATAACATGGGTATATTCACTGGATAACACAGTACATTATGTGATAAAATACAATTTTTCTATATACTCATTGGTTATATCATAATTACGTGGAGGTCAGTGATTTGTGATATTGACATATAGTGGTGTTTTTTTTAGAAACAACAAGTTACTGTTCCTTTTCTGATGTCACTACAATTGTATCCTTACAATTAATGCTCTCTATAGCATGCAGTACTTTTCTCCTGATCATTTCCATGCATATGTTCCATCTTTCTGTATGATAAATAAAAAGCTACTTTCATTTCTCATACATGTACAACAATTAAGGCTTTGTTGAATATGGGGTTACAAATGTATATGAACTTGAAAAGTAATATTAACTATGACTTTGTCTCGGTCAATACTGCTTTATTAGGTTAAGTTAACCACATATTCACCTCAGGAAAAGTCCATAATTGTATACAAACATTGGCTGTTGTAGGTGAACACTGGGACAAGGCACGTCGACTACAGCAGAAGATGATGACCAACATGGTGATGGCCCAGGACAGACTGGACATCCTCGGTAAGTGAGATGATGAACACCAGCCAGCTTACCTTCAACATGAAACTTTGGTTATTTGTATTTACCTATCTGAAATTTTTTAAATATGGTGATCGCTCAGTTCTGCCATACCAATGGTACTACATTGGTGAAATAAAAAGCTGATCAATCATTGTTAAAACAAAAAGACCAAAATTCGTCGTATTTGTGAATAATCAATTATATAAAATGTTTATCAGATTTTATGATATTTCACCAAAAGACGATGAAACATTATCTGATACATAGACCCTTGGTTTTCTGTTCCACCTAATTTGCTGTTGTGCTGTAATATATGTATATCCTTTATACTTGTTGTTATTAGTATAGTGTTCACCAAACACTGGTCGTTTGGTATTACAAATGTATCCATTTTACATGGTTTTATCTACCTTTTATCTATTTGAATCAATGTTTAGTAGATATAGGATTATATACTGGAATCCTTCTGTCTATTTCTCTGTCCTTCTATAGCTACTTGTAGTCATTTTGTAGGTTTACACCTACACTTATAAACAACACGGTAACATTACCCATGCGAGGGCTAGGAACGCTATTTTTGTTTGAAGGTTCAAAGGTCACTGACACTGTACCATGAGTCATAGTTATCGTTTTTGGGTTTAAAAGTGAAGCACTACTTAATAACCCATTCTGCACATTAAGTCAATTTTTTTTGCTTATTCTTTAAAACTTCACATGCACATATCCCATGCAAGGGTCTCTCAAGGACCCTGTTCATTCGGGGGTTCAAATGTCAAAGGTCATGGTCTGTCTTTAACTAGATATGTCTCCTAATACATTCCCTGCCTAAACTTGTTTGTAATGTGGGAACTTCTTCATTTGGCAAAAAACATGGTACAGAGGGTTTAGATTTGGGTTAGTCAGCAGAAACTTTAATACATGTACTTTGGGCCAATTTTTATTCACCAAATGAATCAAGATATATGAGCAGGTTGCATGTACACAATATAATTGGCATTTCACCATTTTTTGCAGTGAAGTTGTTGTTATTTACAATGAAGTTTTGATTATTATTATTATTTTTTTACACTTTTTTTGTTTTTGTTTTTCTACATGAAACATACATTCAATATATCTTTGATACATATTTCGGGAAAATCTTTTTCTTGTTATTGAAATTGAATGAGGCACATATAGTAAAAGGTTATTCTATACAGTATTTCAATATATGATCAGTATGTAATGTGAAACTAGTGTTGTCACAAATTACTGTAAATAATACACAAAACTAGTATTGTCACAGGTTACCATAAATCACACACAAAACTAGTGTTGTCACATGTTACCATAAATCACACACAAAACTTGTTGTCACAGGTTACCAAAATCACACACAAAACTAGTGTTGTCACATGTTACCATAAATAACACACAAAACTAGTGTTGTCACATGTTACCATAAATCACACACAAAACTTGTTGTCACAGGTTACCAAAATCACACACAAAACTAGTGTTGTCACATGTTACCATAAATCACACACAAAACTAGTGTTGTCACAAGTTACCATAAATCACACACAAAACTAGTGTTGTCACAAGTTACCAGTTTCGAGCTATTGACTACCTTTGTCGACTCTGTCAAGGTATATACAGTGGTTATTGGGTACAAAGCTTTCCAGCTCTAGACTACCTTTGTGGACCCTGTCAAGGTATATACAGTGGTTATTGGGTACAATTAAAGCTTTCCAGCTCTAGACTAGCTTTGTCGACCCTGTCAAGGAATATACAATTGTTATTGGGTACAAAGCTTTCCAGCTTTAGACTGGCTTTGTCGATCCTGTCAAGGTATATACATTGGTTATTGGGTACAAAGCTTTCCAGCTCTAGACTAGCTTTGTCGACCCTGTCAAGGAATATACAAGTGTTATTGGGTACAAAGCTTTCCAGCTTTAGACTGGCTTTGTCGACCCTGTCAAGGAATATACAATTGTTATTGGGTACAAAGCTTTCAAGCTCTAGACTACCTTTGTCGACTCTGTCAAGATATATACAGTGGTTATTGGGTACAAAGCTTTCCAGCTTTAGACTGGCTTTGTCGACCCTGTCAAGGTATATACATTGGTTATTGGGTACAAAGCTTTCCAGCTCTAGACAAGCTTTGTCGACCCTGTCAAGGTATATACAGTGGTGATTGGGTAAAAAGCTTTCGAGCTCCAGACTAGCTTTGTCGACCCTGTCAAGGTATATACAGTGGTTATTGGGTACAAAGCTTGCCAGCTCTAGACTAGCTGTGTCGACCCTGTCAAGGTATATACAGTGGTTATTGGGTACAAAGCTTTCCAGCTCTAGACGAGCTTTGTCGACCCAGTCAAGGTATATACAGTGGTTATTGGGTACAAAGCTTTCCAGCTCTAGAAGAGCTTTGTCGACCCTGTCAAGGTATATACATTGGTTATTGGGTACAAAGCTTTCCAGCTCTTGACTAGCTGTGTCGACCCTGTCAAGGTATATACATTGGTTATTGGGTACAAAGCTTTCCAGCTCTAGACTAGCTGTGTCGACCTTGTCAAGGTATATACAGTGGTTATTTGGTACAAAGCTTTCCAGCTCTAGACTAGCTGTGTCGACCTTGTCAAGGTATATACATTGGATATTGGGTACAAAGCTTTCAAGCTCTAGACTAGCTTTGTCGACCCTGTCAAGGTATATTCAATGGTTATTTGGTACAAATTTAAGCTTTCGAGTTCTAGATTAGCTTTATCGACCCTGTCAAGGTATATACAATGGTTATTGGGTACAAAGCTTTTGAGCTTTAGACTAGCTTTGTCGACCCTGTCAAGGTATATACAGTGGTTATTGGGTACAAAGCTTTCAAGCTTTAGATTAGCTGTGTCGACCCTGTCAATGTATATACAGTGGTTATTGGGTACAAACCTTTCCAGCTTTAGACTAGCTTTGTCGACTCTGTCAAGATATATACAGTGGTTTTTGGGTACAAAGCTTTCAAGCTTTAGACTAGCTTTGTCGACCCTGTCAATGTATATATAATGGTTATTGGGTACAAAGCTTTCGAGTTTTAGACTAGCTTTGTCGACCCTGTCAAGGTATATACAGTGGTTATAGGGTACAACACTATCATGTGATATTTATTGATCAAAATGTTATGTAATGTGGAGTACAGTACTGTGTTTAAAGTGACCATACACTACCTTGTTGTGGTTGTACATTTTAATGTGAATGATTTTGAAAGCTGATATGAGCTTAGAATACTCGAGATATTCGGTATTATTCAGTTTATGTTTATATGGAAATTACAGATCTGAAATCTCTTGGTAAAAAGGTTTCCTGTTGAATATTTGTTCAATTGCTTGTTGTACTACTGCTAATATGACATTTCCTGGTATAAAGCTCACATCAGATTTCAAGGTCATGTCCTATATTTGCTTTATATGTTGTGTTTTCTTTTCATTTAATCTTGTAGCCTGCTGTCATTTCTTTTTGTGTAGATAAGGTGCTACATTCCTTAGCAGTAAATCCCGTCCCTTCTGGTGGTGCTACATGTTTACCCAATCCGTCCGAAACGTCAGAAACCAGAGAAAAAAAACAAATCTTCCCTTGTGCCTACAGCACAGACACAAAACCTGCTGTGCGTGCCCGGAAACCTATTGGAAAAGATGCGCCCAAAAGCAATAATAAGACTAAATCAGACGAATCCACAGGTAGTTTTTTGTTGTCAATTCTTAGCTATTAAATTTAATCTCTTGCACGGTAACAAATTAAAAACCTTTAGCGTAAACTATGGAAGTACAAAATGACATACTGTGAGGCATTGCCTGCAGAATGGCCTGTATCTGTATAGTCTGCTGTAAGTCTACATGAAATGACTGGAGTTTGGTTGTGAAGTCATGGTCCACCCCAATATCTATAGGTACACTTAGCTTCACTAATCTACCTATCTAGTAAATATATTTCACACCACAAACTTTTCTGCGATATTACTGACATGGTAACAATCATAAGAACTCACAACAACATTGTATAATTCAGGGCGTATTTAAAGCCATTTCTTATGAAAAGTAAAAAAAAAATCCTTTCATTCCTACAGAAGAAGAAGGATATTAAAGAATTTGCTATATTTCTATATTGGCGCCCCTGGGGGCTGAGGGATGGGGCCCAATAGGGGAAATATAGCAAACTCTTTAATATCCTTCTTCTTCTGTAGGAATGAAAGGATTTGTTCAATATTTGGTTTGGAGCATCCTTGGGTGAAGGGGAACCAATTTTGTATAAACGGTGGGTGTGGCGCCCCTGGGGGCTGAGGGGTGGGGCCAAATAGGGGAAATATAGCAAATTCTTTAATATCCTTCTTCTTCTTCTGTAGGAATGGAAGGATTTGTTCCATATTTGGTTTAGAGCATCCTTGGGTGAAGGGAAACCAATTTTGTATAAACCGTGGGTGTGGCGCCCCTGGGGGCTGAGGGGTGGCCCGGCCCAATAGGGGAAATAGAAGTAAAACCTTTATAATCCTTTTTCTACCATATGGATTAAGTGATTTTATCCTAATTTAGTCTTGAGCATCCTTGGACAAAAGGGACTCAATTTCGTACAAACAGCGAGTGTGGCCCCCATGGGGGCAGAAGGGAGGGGCCCAATTGGGGAAATATAGCAAATTCTTCAAATACCTACTTCTTCTGTACGAATGACAGGATTTTGTCCAAATTTGGTATAAAGCATCATTGGGTGAAGGGGAACCAATTTTGTATAAACAGTGTGTCTAACGCAACCCCTCTTGAGGCAAAGAGTCGGGGCACAATAGGGGAAATAGAGGTAAAACCTTTAAAATCCTTCTTCTATCATAGGGATTAAGGGATTTTATCCTAATATAGTCTGGAGCATCCTTCGGCCAAGTGGACTCAATTGTGTATAAGCAGTAGGTGTGGTCTCCCAGGGGGCAGAAGGGTGGGGCCCAATAGGAGAAATAGAGGTAAAACCTTTAAAATCCTTCTATCCATATATATTTAGTCTGGAGCATCCTTGGACCTTGTATAATTGGTGGGTATGACCCCCCTAGGGACATAGGGGTGGGGCTCTGTTTGAAGTGTGTTCTCGCTATATCTCAAGTACTGGATGGATCTTTCTGAAATTTCATATGTACCGGTACTTGCAGCACCTACCATGGAGTGCTATATCTTTATTTCATACCAATTATTTTAAACATACTCAGGTGAGCAATACAGGCCCTCTGGGCATCTTGTCTTCCATTTGGAGGAAGGTATTATGACCAAATTTAAACAGTAGCATCCTATAGGGAAGGGAAATCAATTTTGTATAAATGGTGAATCTGACCCCCCTGGGGCCTGAGAAGTGGGGCCCAAAAGGGTTAATTCAGCAAATTCTTTAAAATTCTTCTTCTGTAGAAATGCCAGGATTTTTTCCATATTTGGTCTAAAGCATCCTTTGGTGAAGGGGTCTATATTTTGTATAAACGTTGGGTCTGACACCTGGGGCAGAGGGGTGGGGCCCAATAAGGGAAACATAGCAAATTCTTCAAAATACTTCTTCTTTTGTAGGAATGACAGGATTTTGTCCAAATTTGGGAAGAAGCACGCTTGGGTGAAGGGGAACCAATTTTGTATTAACTTTGAGATTAACCCCCTGGGGGCACAGGGACAGGGCCTTATAGTGGAAACATAGCAAATTCTTCAAAATCCTCCTTTTCCTGTAGGAATAACAGGAATTTGTCCAATTGCATATAAATATAACCCCTGACTAACCATGAAATACATGTACAGTAACATCTGGTTAATTCGTCTTCAATTTTGCTAAAATGTCCAGGTGAGCGATACAGGCCCTGTGGGCCTCTTGTTTAAGAAAGTAAAGTTGTACAGCAAAATGATATTAAGATATGCATGCATTGGTGATTTTTCAAAAGTTTTAAAATTAATTTCAAAAGATGTGATATTATATGCAATGTCTTAAGTATAAATAATTAACTGAAATATGCTCAGAATGCAGGATTCTCCACTGCACTGCCTCATTGCTACGCTCCTCGGCTGCTGGCTGCACCAGCAGAATGAGATAATATCTCATTGCTTTAAGGAGATGGAGATTTTTTATCTCATCAACAAAAATCCCAGGATTATCCCTGCTAAAATATTGGGTTGTCCCCCTATACAGGTAGCAGTGTACAGTAGCGTACAATGGCCATGGGTGATATTTTTATACAATGAATAACCACTGTAATATAACATGTATCAACATTTAAAAAAAAAATCAGCACTATAATATTGGATTGTCCCCCTATGCAGTGTATATTAAAAATGTCCCGACTGAAATATTGGGTTGTCCCCCTAAACAGCGTATATTAAAATGTCCCCAATGAAATATTAAGGTTGTCCCCCTATACAGCGTATATTAAAATGTCCCCACAAAAATATTGCGTTGTCCCCCTATACTGCATATATTAAAATTGTCCCCACTAAAATATTGGGTTGTCCCCCCCCCCTATACAGCGTACATTAAAATGTCCCCACTATAATATTGGGTTGTCTGATATGTCCCCACTATAATATTGCGTTGTCCCCCCTATACAGCGTACATTAAAATGTCCCCACTATAATATTGGGTTGTCTGATATGTCCCCACTATAATATTGCGTTGTCCCCCCTATACAGCGTACATTAAAATGTCCCCACTATAGTATTGGGTTGTCCCCCTATGCAGTGTATATTAAAATGTCCCGACTGAAATATTGGGTTGTCCCCCTAAACAGCGTATATTAAAATGTCCCTAATGAAATATTAGGTTGTCCCCCTATACAGCGTATATTAAAATGTCCCCACTAAAGTATTAGTTTAGCCCCCTTTACAGCATATATTAAAATGTCCCAACTAAAATATTGGGTTGTCCCCCTATACAGCGTATATTAAAATGTCCCCACTA